>NC_135267.1:114051288-114086288 GCF_051311805.1 Agelaius phoeniceus | reverse complement strand
TTCTTTAAAACAAAGAAGGTTTTGTATGGATGGAAAGAGATTTGGCCCCAAGCACTGCAGCAGTTCGGGAGAATGAGGAGAGAGGGAGGGTGCAATTAAGCTGTAGCAGTAAATGAATGTTTTTGTGTTTTACCCCTGCCATCTCCAATCAGACTTTGCTCCCATGTACCTGTTGGGAAGCCTGCTGAAAGAAGTCTGGTGTCTCCCCATCCAAGCCTGACACCCAGCATGGGAATGACCCTTCCCAAGGCCGTGCTTGGGGTGCCACCAAAGGCATTGATCTGTTTAAAAGGGATCATGTACAAGAACAGAGAGGTTTATTAGGAAACAAAAGGTCTGGCATTAAACTGGAGGCAAACTGAGTGGCTTTATTAATGGAAATGGCAAAAAGCAGCTCTGTGGAATCTGAAAAAGGGGTAGAGGTTGGGCCCAAATTCACCTGTGCCTGCTCATGCTCCAGCACCCAGTATCCAGCCAGGAAGAGGTGATAGGAAGAGCATGGCTTTAGCTGGTGTTACTTGTTTAACTTCCCCCTTGGTTGATAGGTGGGAAATTGCTCTTCAGAGGCTAGAACAGAATGGCAAAAAAGCCCTCAAACCAAAAATCTCAAACCGATTCCCCTATCCAAGCTGAGCCTGAATTATAAGGCAAAACCATTTTTTTGTTGAAGAACTTGTCAACCTTCTAAAATAGGACTAAACAAGGGTGTTCAGAGGTGCCTGCAGTGAGATGCTGGGAATGGGGTCCAGCTCTGGTGGTCCTGGGAGCCAGCAGGAGCAGTGGCAAAGCCATGGGAAGAACAGACCCTGCTCTCCGTGCAGCTCTTCGAGGGCTGTGTGTTTTCCAGGGTTGGTGCCAAGAGCTGCGTGGTTGGGGTTGTTTTATCCTTTTTTTTTTCCTTTTTTTTTTTTTTTTGTGGTGTTTCTGTGTGCCTCCCTGCTGAGAGGTGGCTCTTTTGACATGTTGTTATAGTGATGGAAGGAGCATGGATACACATTCCTCCGCTCCGCGCGCGAGACATATGGGAGCCAGATTGTACCTGTCACAAGTTGCCAACCTGAATTTCTGGGGTGTAAGGGGACACGTTCCCCAGGGAATTTCCACTTGACGTTCCTGATTGCTTTGGCCAATATTTGCTTTGTGACCTTCCCATGAGCGGATCCGGGAGCGGGAACGTCCGGCTGGCACCAACGCTGCTGGAGATTCACCCTTGGAAGTGCAGAGGCAGCTCCATGCACTGGACACGTTGCATGGGAAAATTTGACTTTCCTGCTCTGTCCTGGGTATTTAGTGAAACTTTAGATGTGTTTCCCACCTAAAGTGGGGATTGGGACCGCTCAGACCTGGAGCATCCGCAGCCAGGGTGCAGAGCGGAGTTGGTTCAGATTCCCTTGGTTATTCCAGCTTGGTCACAGGACCATGCTGCCTTGCTGGAGCCATGCACAGGTGTTGGGATGTGCAGGACATCCCATTCCAGCCTGGATTCCTTGGAGGAGCTTGGCAAACCTTTGCTGTGACTCCCCTTCTCAGGGGGTCCCATCGTGCGAGCTGTCGTGCAGGCTGTTAAATCTGACTGCTCCTGAAAACACTTTCATTTGAAAATTGATTTCAATTTTATTGGAATCATCAGTATTATTTTAGAAAATCGATATATCATCAGCCTGAAGCAATTTGTGAGCATTTTCAGTTTACTGAATTAAAAAAAAAAGAAAGAAAAAAAATCTTTGCATTTTGGTCCCGATTGATGGGTGCATTTTTAACTGTCAAAACTGCAAAATCTAAAAACAAAAGCCGGAAAGGTGGGTGCTGTGCTGAAGGGTAGGCATTTCCCATGTCTGGATTTTACTTTGTCTGGAGGACAGAGGGGCTAAATTGGTGCTGCTGTCTGAACTTAGCTGCTCATGTAACTCTAGAGCCAGGATGATCTGGCTGAGCTAAACCTGAGTGTGCTGGTTGGAGTTCCTGGGCCAAGTTTTGGGGTGAAACCTCGGTCTGGCAGAAAGGCCACTCAAAGCAGGGGACCTGCAGGACCCAAACTCCTTCAGGCTGGTGTTACACATCCCTTCCAGTGCCAACCAGCATGGGAGAGGTGCCAGTGGCAGCAGGGAGACCTGCACTGCTCCAGGCTGGACACTGTGCTCCCCACCAAGCCTCTGGAATTGTGCTGCTGCTGAGTCAGGAAAATAAAAGTCACAGCTTTCCAAATTGCACATCATCCCTCCTGTGGCCATGGCATTCTGGGATGCAGGAGGATACACTCAGAACACTGATGATCTGCGTGTGCAGCAGAATAGGAGCTGTGAAAGGAGATGCTGCAGTTTGGGAGCCAGTAAACTGAAGAAATATCCCTAGGAATTGTTTGTTATGGAAAAATTTTGCTCTTGGACCAACACTGCCAGCTCCCTCCTGCTTTCTGTGTGTGTGGGTGGTGTTTGCTGTTCATCAAGGCTTGACTTGCATCACAGAGTGCTCCTGAGAGGGCCCTTGCCATATGACTTGGTGAGACCAGCTTGGGTCCAGGCTTCTCAAAATGTTTTAAAAAAAATAAGGAAAACGGGGGTGGGAGGATGGCAGAAACCTGCCCTGGATGGAAAAGCTCCACTTGGATGTTTTGGTTTGGGAAGAGGCAGCAGAGGAAGGGAGTGGGTGAATGTGGAGGAAGTGTTACCAAAGCAGCCCCCACACGCATATTTCATCCTATCGTTATCAAAGTTTTATGAGCATCTGGTCTTGGCCCCAAAATCTATTCAATTCAGGGATTTTTGTTGTCTTTTTTAAATTTTTTTTTTAATCTGTCTGGGTTTGACTACAAGCAGAATCTGCTGTAATTCTTTCTTTTTTTCCTTCCCCCCTCTATTGATTTTACCTGGGCTGGCTTTGCACAGGCAGAGCTGTGCAGACCTGAGCTCCACATGTGGCACATAAACCACGTGTGACACGGAGTGGCTGCTCACAGGTTTTATTTCCCAAGGGAGAGTTTGTCCAGGAGTGTCTCTGTTACTTAAAAACACTTTCTCATCCTTTTACAGCCAGAGCAAACGTTGGTGCAGGGTTTGGCAGCAGTGAACAGAGCGGGGAGGAAAAGTGCAGGAAAGGTGGGAATGGGCAAGAAGAGCCAGTTTTGTGTTATTTTTCCAAGAAGCAAAAGTTGTATAAAGACTTGGATGAAGTTCTGGACACAAGCTCCCATCAGTTGTTGAAGGTCTTTTTGTGTGTTGAGAGTGGATTATTTTCTTAGATACCTGAAGATGTGATAGGTTTATTGGATGACTTCAGTGCAGTGATAGTTTTTGTCCCCCCAGAAAAATTTTCATTCCTGGACCATAATTCATGGCTGAGTTCAATTTGACTTGTGGGCCATTTAAAACAATGTCTTAAGGTTAGTTTTTAAGAAGCAAAAAAAAAAAAAAAAAAAGGAAAGGAGAAAGGATTAAAAACCAAAAGTCAGCAGGTCAGTTCTCACGTTATATTCAACCTTTAATTTCAAGATGCATTTGCCAAGTTCTGCAGGACTGCCAACCTTGGAGGTTTTGAGGCTCTTGGGGAGTTTTTGGGAAGGCTTTCTGGTGCAGGTCTGAGGTAGCCAGACATCCTGAGAGGCACAGATAGGAGATAGATAGGAGACATCACAGGCAGAAAGGGCTCCCTGTGAGCTGGTTTGACAGGTGGGTTTTCTCACTTTAAGGGACTTTATCCTTAAGTCTAGGGAGCTTAACATGGAATGAACATTTTATTTCACATTTATACAGCTTTTAAACCATTTGTGCTTTTAGCATTTTTTTCCCTTTTGATGTGTTCAACAACATGTTCCCCTCTGTGCCTGTAGAGGGATGGGGCCTGGCTGGAAGAATCTTGGATGTGCTCCCACTTTTGTGCCATGGTCCCTTCCAGCAGCTCTGGGACCACAGGCAGGTCGAGAGGCAGGACTGTTCTATCAACTGTGCTGGTGTTTTTCCAGAAATATCTCCCTGGGCATCCTGGCCCCATGTTGTGGATGGCTCCCAGCCAAGGGCATTGGGAACCACTGGAACTCCCACCTGATTTCCAATGGGATGCTAAATCCTGGGCCCCTCTTAAATTCCTGCTGCAGCACCCAGAACTTCAGGCTATTTTAGAAATCCTAAAAGCACAGCTAAATTTCCTAAGAAAGGGTCTTGAGGGAGTGACCTGCCTTGTTTGGCGGTACTTTTACATATGTTATTTAACATATTTATGTACACATCACACTAAAACCCAGCTTCTGCTTCTTCTGACTTGCATTTGTGCTGAGGAGTTACTGTGTTCCAGTGCTTCTCCTTGCCCCCAGTATTAAGTGTCTGTCTCCCTCCTCCAGAAAAAGACCATGGATCCCTGGAACTTCACCACTAAAATGCGTGGGATGTGCAAGGCAGGGAAGAAAAAAAAGAGTTTCCAGCTAAAAATATCTGATGTTAAACATTCAGGTTGGCCAAATAGCAGATAAATAAATAGTTTAAATATTTTCCAGGTCTAATTGTTCCTGTATTTAGTCTGGGCTTTACTTTACTGAACAAAAGTGAAAACAAGTAAAGTAGAGGATAAGCATAAATAGCTGGATTCTGCCAGAAATATTTGGAGTTTTTGCACTGCAGGAACCATGCATGGGTTTGTTTTTTGCTGGCTCCAGCCCTTTTGTTTGAAGGTTTATATATTTCTTGTGCCTAGTTAAGTACAGCCGAAGTGCTCCTTGATTCCCTGAGTGCAAACAGAACAGCCCAGGAAGTGAGCAAAGGTAGGAAGGAGATGCAGGCATTCCAAATCTGTCCCCCAGCCTAATCAGAATCTGTGGGATTGATCTACTCACCTTCAGGAGCATCATAAAAAAATAAAGGGCTGATAAAATTGAAAAAGTTAGGGAAAAAAAAACCAAACTAGGAAAATAATAAAATTGGAAAGAATAAAGATTTGGTTGAACAAAAATGGGAATGGCCACCTCACAGAAATGGTCAGCCTTAAATGTTACAGGTTCAGCTCTTTTTGCTCCAGAGGAAATGATGCAAATTTAAATTTAACAATAACTGGAAAAAAAAAAAAAACCAAAAACGTAAAAAAAGAAGCAATTCATGTTGGCATTTTTATATTCACTCTGATTGACCCCAAATGCTGCTCAGAGAATGGTGCTGTATGGTGACATCCATAGTCTGGAGTCTGGGATACAGCTTGGTGCAAGACAAGCCCTGCCATGGGAAAGGCACTGGAAATGTGGAACCCTTCAGGGTCATTCTGACCATCTGAATATTTCTGATTAACTTTGAACAGGCACAAAAGAAAATAACTCAGTTTCCTGGTAGCAATGTGAATATTCCCAAAAAAAGATCAATACTTTCTCCTGGATAATTTTGGTTTTACAGAAATACCTTTTTGTACTGGAAAAAACTGGTTTGATTTTGAATTCCCAAGCAAGTCCCATGATAGTCTGTGGCATTTTTTTAAGTGGACCCATGGAAATCTCTTGCAGAAAAGTGACAAGGACAAGCTCTTCCTTTCCCTATGAGGAAAAATAACATTATCCTAAAAGTCTGGGAGGTACTAGGAAGACAAGAGTGAGTGCTCCTCTGGAAAGAACTTAATTCCCCATTTCATACCTTGATTACAACTCAGTGAATAGAAAGATGGACACAAGGCTTTGCTTCACTCTTAAAACTGATTATCCTGGATAATTTTGTGTCTCTTAAGCTCTGTAGAAATTTCTCATGGCATCCTGTGGGAGGACAAGGTGCTGTCTTTAGGTGTTCACTTGACCTGCAAGGAGCCCAGGACTGGACTTTTGCGCCCAGAGGACCTTGGGGATGAGGCTGCCACAGCTGGAAAGAGCCTGCTGGGTTTTTGGGTGGCTTTGGGTCCTTTAAACCCTTTAGATCTGTGGTGCAAAGTGAAGCCATGGCCAGAACCCTTTTGGGAGCCAGAAAGGCTGGAGATGCCTCTTGCGTGTTGCAGCAGAGACCCAAGATGATTTTTGAATGTTGATCTCAGTAAAAGTGCAACCATTCCCAGAGCAATCACCACCAAATTTAAAGAATAGCGTCAGGAAGAATTATTACTTGAGGGTTTTTAGCAATTACTCAAGTCAACATCATTTGCTGAAGTGGGTAATTCTTTATTGGATTGTGGTTTGACTTGAATCTGTTCTTTTTCCATTCCTGTTGTGCAACCTTCCCCTAATTCCTAATTTGCTTTTCTAGACACTTTTCTCAGAACAAGCAGCGAGTTTTTGGTGTGTGTTGCTAGCAAAAAGCCAGCCCAGGGAGGGAAGGAGGGCTGAGTTGCCTTGTACACCCCCAAAATCAGGTACATTTCATTGCTGGGCAGTGGATTCCAGTTGCTCCCATCTGCTGGTGCCACTTTTGGTGTGACTGGGTGTGCTGAGGTAAATTTTGTGTTGGTCACCCTGAGGAGCATGGGCATGGAGGACCCCTTGGTAATCCCATGGAATCACTGTGCCAAATGGGTGCACCCAGCCTCCTGAGCAGCATCAGATGGACTGGCCTGGCTACCAGAAGGAAAATTGGGAATTCCTGCCAGCTCTGCTCAGGCTTAATTTCTCTCTGTTGCTCTGTGGCACCGCCCACCCTCAGGGAGGTAGAGATGAGCTAGAGTATAATCTCACAAAGCACAGCTGTCCTTAAAAAGGTGCTTAAGGGAGTGTACAGACCCCAGGATCCAAAGGTGAAACCATCCCTTACTGTGATTGCTGTGAGCTCTCCCCGTTCCAGGCACCTTTAGGCTAAATGTGAATATCAAACGCCAAATTATCTCACCCTACAAAAAACTTCAGTGTTCTGTGTGGTCTAAAAATATCCTTTGTTATCCGTGAGACAGTCCTGGGTGAGGTCAGTACAACAAAATATGCTGCAACCCTCAAATTTAAGTTTGTGTTCTCATGTTCAATAGGAAAATCCAAGGGACAGGAGGAGGATGGTTTCCCATGGCTGAAGAGCAAAGCACACACATTAGCTTAATAATATTAGTTGTGAGATGCAGAGATAAGGGAGGTGGGTGGGGAGCAGCAGTTCCCATCTGAGCCCTAATGGGGACTGTGGGAAAACTCCAGTGAGCAAACCCCAAACCAAATGGGTGAGAGCCATTGCAGCTGAAACCCATTACACAGCCCGGCTCAGCCCAGCCTGGCACAGGTTTTGCAAACCTTTTGATGAACCTGGGCTGAGTTTTAAGCTAATCTGGCCTGAGTTAGAGACTCAGGTGGAAGTGCTCTTGTTTGGGCTGAGTTATGCTCTGTTTTTGAACTCGAAAGCCAAAGTGAAATTTAGGATGTGAGAAACCAACACAGACGCAGAGAGCTGAAGAAGATGTTTATAGAGCTGTGGAAAATCAGGAGATCACCTGATTCTCTCAGTACCATTTTGTTAAATTTGGTGTCATTTGTGGCTACGTTTAGAAGGGCTCAGCCAATTCTTGTTTATGCCTTTTCTCAGAAATTCTCATTTATGTGCTGTTTCCACCGTGTTGTTGCAGGGCAGATCTGCATTAAACACTCAGAGAGCACCAGCAAAATGAAAACAAGATGAAATAAAATTTCCAGGTTCTGCTATAACTCCTTCAATGCAGAGAGAGTATCTCTGCTGATTCAAACCTAGAAAAAGCAGTACAGAACCATAGCATGGTTTGGGTTAGAAGGCACTTTAAAGATCATCTATTTCCATCCTCCATCATTCATGACAATATTATTTATTTTAAGAACAGTGGAGATTTGTGGGACACCTTCTGTTGTACCTCTGGGCATGAGGAACACGCATCCCACAGTGCTGCTTTCTCCTCTTTGGTGGCAGGTTTTTGTGGCAAGGTGGCAGGTTTTTGTGCAGTCCTTTTCCAGGCAGGTGCTGCTGCACGAAGGAAAAGCCAGCAAGCAACATCCATAACTCCTGGATCTCGCCCTGCTTTTATTACCTGGGCACACGCTGCTACACACCTCACACCTGCTGAGGAGGTGGCTGGGCTTTCACTCCATCTTCAAGGTGAAAAGGCAGCTTGTAACTGGTCATCTGGTGGAGCAGGAAAGCTTGGACCTGCCTGGCTTTGTGGTGGTTTTTTGGTGTTTTTTTTTTTTGGTTTTTTTTTTTTTTTTGGTTTTTTTTTTTTTTTTGGTTTTTTTTTTTTTCCCTGGGAAAATAACACAAAAGAACAAATGTAGGGAGTCAGAGTTACGTTCAAATGTTGAGCCAGACTCTCAGCTGGTTTCGTTTAAGGGAATTTCTGCTGAATCCTGAGCAGCTCAGCCAGATGATGCTGGCAGTGTAAGCATGCGGCTACTTGCAGTCAAAATATGAAGCTGGCTTTATGTTTTTTAAAAATATAAAATTAAAAGTGTTTGCTGGTTGTAGAAGAGTGTGTCCTGTGAATGAAGTGCTTTGCTTTAGGGTGATGTGTTGTGACTTCTGAAAATTTGAAATACCTGTTATGGATCAGCTCTCACTTAGTGGGGACTGTATTTGTCAGGCAGTGATTGAAGTTGCAAATCAGTATTCTCCAAGCCTGGAATTTCCAATAGGGAGGCAGATAGCTGCAAAAACATCAGTTTTAAGAATAAAATAAAATGAAACAAGCAGTAATAAGAAAAAAAAAGTACTTGACAGGCAAATTTGGTGTTACACGTTCTGCATTTCTTTTCAGTCTTTCAAACTTTCTGAACACTATAATTTGTTTCTAGTGTTAGCATCACTATCATCAAAGATGTTGGACTCTATTAGCTCAGCTGTCTAAGGGATGTCTTTTTAAAAAGGAGGAGAGAAGGGAGAAAAAAATCCCCACCCCACCAACAAGTTCAGCCACTTGAATTTAAGCATAATCACTTTTCTTACCATGTCTCTTATTTGCAATCAAGGCAAAGACAGCAGGAGAAATCTCAGTCAGCTGCTCACTTGCCCCAAGACAGGCAGAGGTTTTGCATTAGCTGTGGCTTTGCTGAGGTTACTCTTTCCAAGCAGGAATGCTGTGTGGAATGACTTGTGCCTCAGCATGGACCGAGATTTGGGTTAAACAAAGCCTGTCATTTTATGTGGCGGTTCAAAAATGCCTCTCAGTGGATGTTTCCTTCTACCCATCATTTTTCCTGGGATGTAGGGGTCCCTCTCTCCAGACCTGGCTCTAATAGTAGCTTTTTTCAGTTAAAAACAGAGCAGATGTAGGATGGTGGGGCAGAGAGTAATAGATGATCACCAGTTAGATGGAGGAGAAGGTGTGGATCCTCCTGGTCAAGGCTCTACACTGAAACAGAAGAAATTAGGGCAGACCTTAGCTCTGGTATGATCTCCCTTCCTCAGCATTACATGGACACCTTCTCAGACAGGCATGTTGGTCCTTCCCTTCTCTTGGGCCATGAAAATGCCCCCTGGGCTTCAGAGTTACTGCCTTTCACTGCTGGAGATCAATGGTTCATCATCGTGTTGTGGTCTTGCCTTGCCTCTTTTCTGTTTGCAGTTATTAGCAGGATACTGCCTTTGTCAGATGAGTTATTTATTTGCAATGATTTACCAATTAGTTCTGTTGCTGAATTAATAAATAGATCAGGTTTGCACGTGTAGTCAAAGCAGAATGCAGGTTTGCCTTCAAAGCTGGATGGGGCACGTGGCATTTTCCTGTTTGGTTGCAGAAAAGGAACTCTTTCAGACTGGTTTTAATGGCCAACATGGAAACTAAAGCATGGAATATTAACTTTCTGCGAGCCCCCCTCACATTTGCTTGAAAATTTTCTCTTTTTTTGGAGCAATCCCTGCTGGTACCTCCCTGCATTGGGTTAGCCAAAGGAAACAACAAGGGAGACACAAAGTCAGCCCAAACTGACAAAACAAAATTTCAATGAACATTGCTGGGAGATGTTTGCAGGGTGTCACCAGCTTTGCTCACGTCTGTTGTTAGTATTTCAAAATGTGTTTTTTATGCAGAATATGGGCCAGAGATTGTTTTATTTTCTTTTTAATGTTAGGATTCCAACTTTTTTTCTGGGTTTTAGAGCATTTGCCACTCAATTCATGTATCAGCAGCTATGTTCTCATGAAAGCCTCTACATAAAATGAACACGACCAAGGATGGAGGGTGGTTCTTTCCCATTGCTAATTCTCTACTAGGAAAAGAAAAAAAAAAAACAACAACAAAAAACAGTGTAAACAGTGTAAATTTCTCCATTGCCTGTAATGTGATTTGCTTAAATATGTGCTAGACACTGAGGGATATTGGACACATGTGTGATCCTTGAAGGGGATGAAGATCACTTGTGTGTTCTCTGCTTCCTCTTGATTTTGTGCTGTTTGGTGAATCTGAGATGTTTTGGGGACAGGGTCTTCTGGATCCATGGGACTGTGGAAGAGGGAATGCAGTGTGAGAGAGACACAGTCTGTCATGACTGAGCCACAAGTGATGGAAATGTGCTGCAGGCTAATTTGTTCCTCGTGGAAGAATTACAGGATTTAGGATGGATATATGTCAAAATGAATGGTTTGGTGCAGGAAAGTGTGTCAAGTAGTGTGAAAGTTTCCTGCAGGATTTAGTCAAGTAGGGAGAGACAGAGGGGCTTTGGGGCTTGTTTACATTGGGAGGAAAAGAGCAGGAGATGGTGGTGGGGACAGGGAGGTGATTGCCCAGGGTAATGGGTAATGAATTTCCCAGAGTGGTTGATGTTTTGCCTGCGTGTGGATATGGAGCCAGACCTTTACATGTTTTCAGAAGCACATGCTGTGTTATAAACATATCCAGAAAGGAATGTATTTAGCCCCCAAGATGAGGAACATGAGCAGCCCCAAATTCTAGAACTGATTGTGTTCCACAGGCTTTAGTGACTTTACTACTTTCATGCACGGAAAACTTTTTTCTGATGTGCTTGGAAACTTGCCCTCCAGTTCCTTTACTATTTGCAATGACCTTTCTCTCAGTCAAAAATATAAGTTGTATTTTTAAGTATAGAAATGCTGCTCACCTGTCGCTGAACCTCTGGAGGAAGAGGCTCTGATGGGAGCTCTGTTTTCTGCTGATTTTGGGGTGTATGGCAGCTCTGGCCTTCACTGCTCGATGATATGGGGACTCATTTGAGCAGAAGGTGACCCAGATTCCCATTCTCTCTGCCTGACTCAGATTTGGGCTGTTTTTCACAACAACCCCTCCAAAGAAATGCACGATCTGGAGAACCTCTGCCAAATATCATAATGGCACTTGAGGTTTGGGCTGGTTAGTTACATCCAATGAAACAAAAGCAACTTCCTGACAATAGGAGAAACCATTCCCATTGTGAGTGAAAATAATTTTCAAACATGAAAATGCACCAGCTGGGTCAAGTAATGCTTATGAAAAATTCTCAGGTGTTACTTTGATATTCTCAGCGAAGGAACTTTAATTTAATGGGACTCGGTTGAAAAGAACCAATCAAGGAGCAGTGGAAAAGCTGAATGCCCAGCACAAATACCTGCAGTTCCACCCAAACAATGCCATTGTTGGGCTGTAATCAGGAGATGGCTTTCAAACAATGCCTGGAGGCGTCCCTGGCCGGTTGGTGCAGGTAGCACGCTGGATGACTAATGCCTGGTGTGTATCTGGGTACACACATCACTGTTTACTAATCTTTCCCTTTCTTAGTCATCCTCAAAAGACTCCTCAAAGCAGCGCGGGTGCGCCGGGCACTTTTTACAATGAGCAGTGTTGTGTTTGTGGTGCAAGTTGCTGGATGCAGAATTCAACTTTGCTGTAGCTGTGGTTCGCTTGAACGATCTTGACCTGATCTTGGAGGGTTTGAAAGGCTAATCCATTCATTCCTATTCCAGACATACACAGATTAGGCTTCTGTTGAAACAACTTGCACTTTTGGAATAGCAACAAAACTGCAATCGGCTTTGCATGTGTCTTAAATTTCAAGCCTGGGGAATGATACTGGCCTTTGTGCCCTTCCTTTGCTCCCTTCCCCAAGGAGCACAACTGTGCTGGTCAGCCACAGTGCACTCTTTCTAGCTGGTAAATTCAGCAGCTGGAACTCCCAGGCATGGCTTCTACTTGATTTCTACTTTGGGTACACTGTACAGCTTCAGTATGAGGTGAGCTGATGAGTTGTCTTGTGTAAGTGGGCTTCAAGTGCAGTATATCTTGCTTCAACATTTATTTTCTTTTGCAGAGTTTTAAACAAGTCTCTCAAAATAAAAGGACAGAAGGGGGGGGAAGCCTGGTGGCTTTGAAATAGTCAGTTCTCATTTACCTTCTCAGGTATCAGGTGCTAACAGGAATGTTTCACAACCAGGTCATGCACTGAAGCAAGTGGCATCTGGTCTATACATCCTCCTAGATCTATGGATGCGTGCCCACTGTCCCCCCATGTAGGTGACTGTGGGCCCCTGTGCCCAGCTGTGGGTGCCTGTACTTGGCTGATGAGCTCTGATTAGGTGTTGGTAATTTCCATGTTGGCCTGTGCTGTGAGCTGTGCACAGCCTGCACGTGTGGGCGGCTCCGTGTTTGTGCCTGTTACCAACCATGAAGGTCAGAGCCTTGATGGGTGGGCCCTGAGCTCCACTTAGGCTTGGAAAGCAAAGATACAGGTGTCTCAAGGAGCAGGATGGGAGTGGGGAGGTCTGGTGAGTGTCCATAAAGAACTGACACCACTTTTCCATCCTCTGTGCACGTGCTGATGTATGCACATGTGCAGCAGTCTATGTACATACAGAACCATGATATATATCTTTTCCATGGGAGTATCCATGTGCAAATTCATCTAATGCCAATCAGAAGAGCACAGAATAGTTTAGATTGGAAGGGACCTTAAACATAATCTAAAAACCATCTTAAAACACTGGATAGTTTCCTTGTCTAGCATGATGCTGCATAAATCTGCCCTGTGGTCCCTGGCTTGTCCAGCTCCATCTTAGTAATTATTTTGACACTTGTTCCTTTCATGCAGCAGGATTATGATCCCAGGTGCACAGTGGTGACTTTGGTACTTTTATTTTCCCCTCGGTGAACAAAGAAGAGAGTTCTGGGGAGGCATGGGCTTCCCTTCAGAGTGTCTGGGACTTTACAAGTGAGCAAACTCGTGCAGTCCACAGACCTGGCACAGGCTGCTGGAGAGATTGTGGCCCCAACTGAAAGGTTCTGGTGGAAAGCTTGCATGGACTATTGGCCAGCCCCTTTCAAAGGGAGATGTGTGTAAGTGCCTGCCTCTGAATTGCTGGTAAAAAGTGGCACTTTTGGATGTATCAATTGCTGGACCAGCTGTGGAAAGGCACCGCACCAAGAGCTCCTCCCTAGAGGAGCCTTGACCTACGAGGGTGCCTTGTCTAGGCTGGGACGCCTTAGGGCTGCGAGCTGGGGAATTCTCCGTGGAGTTGGAGGTACAAAGAGTGACTCCCTGCTGCACGTTCCCGGCCGGCACGGTGCGTGGTGCGGGCAGGGAGGTGCGGGATGCGCGATGGATGGGCCAGCGCCGCGCCCGCCCCGCCGCTCCCGAGCATCCCAGCCCCGCGTCCCGCTCCGGCCCTTCCCGTGGGCTGCGCCACGCTGACAAAGAAAAAGGCTTTTTGTATTGTCTCTGCCGGGCTGACCTTTAGAGTGTTTACTTTTCAATCAGCTCTAAGCGGGCGAGCTCGAACTCCCCCGCGCGAGCAAGTTCAGCGCCGGAGCGCTCTCGCCCAAACATTTGCCAAGATAACGCCGAAGTGACAAATAAACACGGGTTGTTTTTACAGGTGTAAAATCAACAGATCAAATGCTGACCCTGGCCGTGGTGGTGAAGCCGGCCAGCGTTGTGTTTGAAGAATACCACTGCATCATTTACACTTGCAAACCCTTTGTAATCTTAATCTCTTTGTGGCTTTTATGTTATACTGGCCCCCCAAGGTTAAAGAAAGAGATTTAGGCCTTAAACACAAATCCAGCCTTCAAGCTCGGGAATTATCTTTGCCTTTAAATGCAACTGATCAATGCCCATTTCTTTTGAAAATAAAACCCTTTTGAACCTTGAAAGCCTTCCACTGTTGAGCTATGTCTAAGTGCCACATGGGGAAATGGGCAGAAAAAAAGCCCATTTTTCCCTTAGTGCTTGCATTAGAGGTCCTAAAGTTCAGTCCAACGCAATCAATTTAATTGGCGCTAGCTCTAGTGACAAATTATACTGGTTTACACTCAAGTGTAGCACAGATTCCTCAAACGCTGGGAAAGAAGGGAGATACACTTCTTGGTCTCTACTTAAAGAGGGCAACAGTATTGGAAAAGGAGCACATTTAATTTATCACTGTCAGAGCAGGTGCAAAGTTTAATTCTAACTAAAAGCATTAAACAATTAACCCAGACAGTCTGGCCCTTCGGAAAACGCTCAGTTGCAGGGAACACATGGACCAGATTACCAATGGAAAAAAGTCATGGCTCCTCTTTTATTTAAATGAATATCTCCCACCACTTAGGAAGAAAAAAAAAAAAGGAAAGATAGAAAGAAAAAGGGAAAGAACTTTATAGACTTCTGAAAATTAGTGAATAAAAGCTGAGATGGGAAACTCCATCAGAGTGGCAGCAAATAGCTGTCATTTGAGTAATTCATTGATCTTTGATACTCTATGAATTAGGGAATCTATAACCTGCTGATACCATCTCTCTGCAGTACGCATGCACGTGCTTTTCAAAGTGCCTGGCTACTGCTCTCTTCTGCGAGGTAATGTGCTCCTTAGGCTGGGTTTTATCCCTTTGGCACGCTGAAGAAACACAAGGGCTCTTTGCAAACTAGGCATGGCTTGCCCAGAGGCATTTGCAGCCTGTGGTTTCGATTTCATAGAGGAGATTCCCCCAAACTGAGGTCTCATTGGAGAAAGCCGGTAAATCCATCCTTCAATAATCCTTCCTTCAGCAGCAGGGTGAGGTCCCACAGCTACAGCAGACATCAGTGCTGGCGTGAATTTAAACAATGCTTTGGCAGGTAAAAATAGCGTTGGATGAGAGGCTGAGTGTGCTACAGGTGGTGCAGAATTTGGGGCTAAAAAATCACATTGTGGAGGACAGCTTGCAGAGTCACTCTCTCAGATGGTGAGTTTGAGTTAGTTTTGTATCCATGGGTTGTGCATTTACAGTAAAATCCATCTTTCCACGATTTAAGAGGAGGAACAATCAGGTGTTTTGTCCAAAAGAATCTCATGTGTATTGTGAAGAAGTGAACTCTTCAGGAGAGTTAACAAAGGAAGGGCTTGAATCCTTCCATGGGGTCTCTGGGCATCCTCACGGTCTTCCCAAAGTGGGTAAAAATTCCTGTCATTTCTAGTATGTTTTGTATTGGTCTAAATTTGAATAGCCAAGGCAATTTAGAAATCTGTCCTTTCTTTCTGAGCCTTTATAAAATATGTGTCTGCGGAGGATAAATCGCTTCATTATATTCCATTATTTTGTGGATAACGTGCTGGTGATATCGAAACAATGAGAATAATAATATTGTTCCCACTCCAGTGCCATCAACAGATTCCCTCCTTCCACCGTCATTTCAGCATCATTACCATGTCTCATTGCTTAGACCTTAGGTAGCCAATTTTGAAGCAATTCATCCTCGCAAGAAATGCCAAATGTCCATGTCAGGCGTTCAGGCTGCATTTTTCAAACTCACAGGTACAAAGCCAGGCAGGCTCAAGGGTTTGGATGCTTATGATATTGTGTAACCTGAACTGGTGTGCTTCGAATGTATTAGAAATGTGATTTTTTTCCTTATTTTTTTGAAACCCACCAAGCATGCTATTGAGCAAAGACTCATTTTCAGACATGCACGAGCAGTGCAAATGGCTTGAAATTAGGTGGGATTTTGGCTTACGTATCTGTGAATGGGAATTTAACTCTGCAATTTATAGAGAACTTATCCTCAAGTCCTGGAACAGCACAGAAATGGGTTGTGTGGCATTTTGGTGGATTTTGTGGCTCCTGCCCTGTGTTTGCTTTCCTTCCTCATCCTTTTGGGATTTGTTGAGGTGGTGGATGAGACTGGGACACTCTGGGAATGGGTGCATCCCACACCAGTACCTGCTGAAGGTGCAGGCACAGCTGGGGACTGCCAGGAGAAGGAAGCAGGAGTAAAATGCAAAATCGTACAGAAAAACTTTGCTGAGATAATTTTCCTATTTCTCCCTTCCTTTCTCCCATAGATTTTAAAATTGTTTTTATCCCTTCAAGTCTAAAACCATTTATTACAAATACCAACTTGAATTTCCTTGCAGCAGGATAAACACTCAGCTGCTCCACTTATTGGAGTGCTGCAACATAAACAAACCCAGACCCAATGATTTCTGCAGCAAATCCTTCCTCTGGTGGGGAGTGGTGTTTCTGCTCTGCAATCAAGCTGGTGTTTGCATCCCAACAACACGTTCTGAATGACAGGATCCCACATGTACTTTTATACAGCACAGAGATAAGGGGAGGCAGAGGAAGGAATACAAATGATCTGCTCGATAATGGCCCTGGCTGTTCTTTGTGTGTTGGGGTGGCACAAGTGAGGGACAAAGCAAAAAGTATCCCTGGCTGCGTTCTGGTGCAAACCATGAAGCTTTGGGTCTTGTTTGCTTCAGTCTCACCAAGGGCCAGGTTGGACCAGAATGAGTCTGGTAGGGCTGTCCCCAGTGAAAAAGTGACAAAATTGGATTTTTTAAAATCAGTTTTGTGCGTTGGCCTTTCTAGGATTTGTTGTCAAGATTTTCCTTTCAGTCCTGAAAGGAATGAGTGGAATAAGAAGAATGAGGATGAGCAACAATTGCAATTAAAATTCATGTTTTTTATAGTCACAGGACTCCACAAGCTGTGAATTTTAAGAAAAGCATCAAGTTTCCAGACCTTACATTCAGATTGTGAGATCTGGTACAATCCAGTACCTTAAATTGATGTTTGTTGCTTCCTTCCTTTAAAACTCCTGGCATGTGAAAATGGGCTGGGTTAGAGAGAGCTGGAAATTCCATTTCAAAGCAGCACCAAGATGCCAACAAGGAGGCTCTTGAGCTCCCATCATGGTGGAGCCCATAGCCCTAAAGCAGCTCTGCTCTACCTGCTGCATCTTATTTCAGAGAAAAAGGGCCTGGATTTGCTCTCACACCACTGAAGGATTTATTGGATATTATAACCTTAAAGGATAATTTCTCACAGTTTTTGAGAATTTCAGCCATAACATAATAAAAGTGAACTAATTTGGCCCAACATAAAAATAACAATACAATACAAGTAAAAACATTTCTCTATCTTTAAGTTGCATTGTAACAAATAAATTGAGTTCAGTAAACTGGGAAAAAATCCCACCTTAAATTGGATCAAAATGGAAGGTGTTGATCATATCCCAGACAATATTTTGAGGAGGTGAAATCCAAACACTTTTTTTTTTTTTCCTGCCACAACTCAATTTCTCAGGAAAATTTGAAATTTTCCTTGCAAGTGGGAGCAGCCCTTCACTTCCGTCATAAGAGGAGGTGGAATCTTCTCTTCAGCCATATAGTTGTATAATCCCTTTTTTCACTGTGTTACCCTTGATCGTGGGTAGGGTGATGAACTCTTCAAGTTTTATTGAACTTTTTCTATTATATTATGCAGCCTTTTATATCAGTTTTACACGGATCACCTTGCAGTTGGTTCAAATGCCTGCTTCCTTGGTGCTCTGGGAATGAAGGAACCCCTCTGTGATAGGTTGTGTGTCCACTTGAGGAGCATTTGCTCAAAGCTCCATCCAGATGGACCTTGAATTGAGTAAACAAAGTTATGTCCCAGAAACTGGTCCTCCTTGTGATGCTAAGCAGAATGTAGGGGGAGGCTGAGAAGCCTTCCATGAAATGAAATAACAAAAAAAAAATCTGTGAATGGAGCAGGGCAGGATGAACTAATCAGTGCTGAATGTGTGATGCTCCCCCGTGGGATCCACCCAATTCAGGCCACGAGTAGAGACAATATTTAAGTGTGTCCTAAAGTGTGCCTTACACTTGAGTAGCATTTGCATTCTTATCTAAGGTAAAGCAATCACTTCAGCGTCTCCATCACAATGAAAATTATCAGGAGTTGGAGTCTCTGTGACTTCAACAGGTGTGGGGTCAGGCCCTGCTTTGCCCACCCCGTGACAGCAAAGCCACTTTCCTTAGGGCATCCTGGAGCAAGCCTCCCTTGGATTTACCTTCCTGGGGAAATGCTCCACAGGGAGTCCAGAGGGCAAAATCCACCCCCAGGATGCCAAACCTGGGTGTGCCCCTGGCCTTTTGTCCAGAGTGCCGGCCGGGACCCTGTGAGGAGCCAGGAAAGCTGCTGGCAGCGCTGGGGGGGCTGTGTTGATGCGCTCTCTAAAAGCATGATCTGCTTTCTGCTGCTAGTTAAAGAGGGTAGTGGCAGTCTTTAGTGGCTGTGTCAATGTAGCCCATGTTATTATGTACAGATGTGCCAGCTGCAAGTAGGCATTATCTCTTTGATAGTGCTAAGCACTTTACAGTGGGTCAGGGAAGTGCAGCTCTCAACCAATAGATCTAATTGCAATCCTTTTATGTTCTCTATGATTGCAGGTTTCTCCAGCACTATAAACAAATAGTAATCAACTAAACCTGTTACCTCTGAGCAGCGATGTCACGATATGAAATATTAACTGTTCCAAATACAGTAATGATGGTTTAAAACTGTATTTGTTCTTGAAGGTAAAAAATAAGGGGGAAAACCAGGAGCGCTAGCACTGGCAGCATGAAGAGCCCTCTGGCTCTCTTTCCTCTAATGAAAAATTGTGTCTGTGTACGACATGTTTTATGTGGTCAAATACAGTGTAAATATTGTGTACATCTTTTGCTATTGCAACAACATATCAACAGCACCACAAATAATCTCTGCCTCCAAATCTACATTTTTTAAAGACACTGTTATGTTAATACAAGAAACACTTGTGTTTTCTTAGCTCAAGAAATGCTAGACGTGGGCCTTGGATGTGTGGCTGGTGAGAGGGAGTAGAGCTGGAAGTGGGGAAGGGCTTGGTTTCACCAGTTTTTTCCCATAACTCGGGAGAATTTTTGTGGAAGCTCTTTCTGTGTGTTTGGCTTCCTGGGATTTTGGTGAGAGTGAAAGAAATTATTTGAGGAGCAGACTTTTTAAGTCCTTAAACTGACAAGTGTCTCCTCATGCTTGCAAGCTGGACAGTTTCGGGTTTTGGCCAAGTCTGATTGGGAAATGGGTCCCAGGGACCTGATCCTGCCCATGCTATTGAGCTCTCTTGATCTGACAAGACTGGGCTTGGGCTGGCACAGTAATTCCCTACTGGCCCAACCCCAAAGTGTACAGAATTAATTAAACTTTTTCTATGGTGGTGTAGCTGGTGGAATTTGAGGGCCTGTGCCTGTGCAGTTTAATTTACTGGTTGATTATGGAGATGGCTTCAGGGAGGTGCTGGTACCTGGATGCACGTGAGGGGTCCATGGCTTAGACATCAGCTCCTCAGAGGCTGAAAGGAGCCCCTGGAAACAGCCTGAGCATCTTGAAGCACTGAAATAGGGACTTTCCACATAAATTGATCATGAAGGAGAGTTTATGAAGTTTTTCACGGTTTGGGATTTAATCAGCTCTGATCGATACAGCCCTAATGCAAGGTGAACTTGTTGATCGCTCGCACTGGAGGGTAAAAAAGCCCAAGGAAAAGCTGGGGCCGCCCTGCAGCCTGTGTTTCCTCTTGCTCTCATGCTGATGCAAAGTAATTAGCTGAGCGTTGAGGCTGCTCATTGTTACTCATACAGAGGCACAAATAACCCAACCAACGCCTTCCCACCCCCACCTGCATCTGCCTCTTTCCCCCCCTTTTGTCCCAGGGGCATCCCAGGCTGACCCCACCCCAGGGCCCGGCCGAAGGGGGTCAGTGTTAGGCTGGGCTTTGTGCCTCCTCCACGCCCCCAGCTCCCACTCATCCGGGGAGTGAGAGATGGAGATTGGGAATTAAAATGTCTTTAAAAAGAAAATAAGCTTTTGTATCAGCCAGCTGGCGAAAGGATAAAGGACTGTGCTCACAAGATGCAATCAAAATTCAACAGTGTTTTATTAAACATGTAATATTATCAAACTAAACAAAAGAGCCCTCAATGGCTGGGAATACAATGCGATACAATTTATTTCATTTTTTTTCCCCCATGGTGTCATTCATACAAAAGTGTCATTGAGCATTCGGCTCCCAGTGACGAGCTGCACATGCAAATACCAGTACACATGGTGGGCCAGGCACTGGAATGCAATGTGTCCTTCAGGTAGATCACAGATAACTCAGGCTTTTTCCTGGATAACTGCTGCTAATGCACAGGGAGAATGGGTAGCTTATGGAATTAAACAGCCAAAGAAACCAAGTTTAACTCTGTGCTAAGGACCCTGGTCAGCAAACAGTTTACCGGGTGGTTTTCTCCAAGCCAGCCCTGTATGCAGGCTCCTGCCCCAGTGCCTCACACCACAAGGGCTGCAAATCAGTGCCTGATTTTGCCCTTTATGTTGATTTTTATATTCTACTCTCATTTAGTCTCTCTAGCACCTAATAGAAGTCGGTCACTAAAAGATAGAATGCTGTGAACAGCACTGAATAAAACATTTAGGTACTCCTCTATTTCCATAGTTACTTTTGTACCAGTACAGATGTAGACCCAGCACAAAGTCTGGATCAGACCTAGGTTCTGCAGAGACAGAACTGCTTCTATCTGACAGGTTTTGGAGATTCCAGTCAATGGGAGAGCACAGAATGGTGAAACTAGGATGTTGGAGCCCTTCTCCAGGTCCTGGTGAGGTGCTGATGCTGTGAGGGGCTGGAGCATGGGCCGGAAGGGCTAACACCTCCATCCCAGGCTCTTAATCCCACCTTGAGTTGGGTGTAAAGGACAGCTTCAAGTGCAAGGCAGAGGTGAATCAGTTATAATTATCTCCAAAGAGCGATCAACAATTAAATTGCATTATTAACTCTGAATCTCACTGGAAATATGTGCTATCTTTCTTTTAAATACCTGAGGTATAGCTCTTCCCCTGACTATATTTACTTGGTGAATTTTGGTCCCTTAAAGGACTGGCAGCTGAACAATCTATCAATTAAAAAGAGTGGGGGGGGGGGGGAAATTGTGCCTGGCCTCCATCAGCTCCGGCAAGCGAGTTGGTGTAAAGGTGTTTGTGAACAGCAGCCCGGGAGCAACTCGTCTGCAAAAGCTTTTCTTCCCTGTACAACCCCAGAGGCAAGGCAGCATGGAAGGAAAAAAAGCAAAACCAAAATCACTAAGAAGCCCTAACCTTGTAACATACAGTTTTTGCTAAAAATATATATTAATAATATATTATTGAGCGGGCATAGATGAAGAAGGCCAGGGAAAGCGTAAGCAATAAGAGTGTGAGCAAGGTCAGTGTTCCTTGCCCGAGGACAGCACAATCAATAAGAGCTGGTCAATACCTGCTTTATTACTACACTCCCACTCCGAGCAAAATCGTTTTAAAATTAAGAATATATTTTGCAAAACTGAATTAACGATATTGAATATTTTGCTCTTTGATATGACTAGCCTTCAAAATCAAATTATTAAATATGGAAAAAAGCATATTGGTTCAGCTAAGAATTTTTTTTGTCCCTGGAAAGGAAGTGGCTGGTTTGTGATTCCCACTTGTGCCTGGGCATTAAATTATGCTGGATGCTGCCCCCACCTTTCCTTGAAAGGTGGAATGCAAAGATATTTGGGTTTGTTTCCAAATGGCTCCTTTTTTTGCTTTGGAGATGAAATACTGATGGATAAAGCTGAGTGTGTGAAATGGAGACTGGCAGTAAACTTCTGCAGACGTGGAGATGTTTGTCTCTGCCTGGCTCAGCACCTGGAGGATTCAGCCTGTCCTAAAACCACATGATTTTGTGATCCATCCCCACCTCCTCCCTGCCTTTCTGGGCTTCCCAGCTGATTCACTGGGAGCACATATTGATGGTGTTAATTTGGAGCTGGCGTGGAGGCTTGCTGCAGGCAGGGTACCCAGCAGGGCAGTACCAAGGGGTGAGACACCATCCATCCCTGCTCCCTGGGGCAGCTCTGGCTCTGCTGGATTCTGCCAGGTCGCTCCCACCTTTCACTCCCAAGTTTAGAGCCTGCAGTGACTTGAGCAAATCTTGTTTCATTGGGTTAAAATGATTACATGGGTTTAGGATGGCCATTTATCACGCTGAATTTTGTTTCCTTTGGAGGGAAGGGAAGAGAAGCTCTTTTATTTTGCTGTATCTGTGTTTTGAAGGCTTAGCTTCGGTGTGAGCTTTGCAGGGATGCCGCCAGTCCCACGGTGGTGGTGTGAGAAGGGTGCAGGGCAGCTGGCTGGGGAGCTTCCATTTCCAGCATTTGGCTGGGGATCTTGATCTGGTGTCCAGATGGATGGCTCAAGCCTGGGAGGGTGGTGTCAGGGCTTTCTGCCTGCAGGAAAATGCTGATAATAGCCAATTTCCAGCCTCATCTCCCATAGCAGGGTCTCAGGAGATGCTGCTCCTCTCCTCTCTTGTCACCCTCCCCAAATCCCTCCAGTGCCTCGCTGGTGTTTGCCATGCTCTCCCTTGTTGACATTTGTTTTGCAGGAGTTATCAGCTGCTGGATGCAGGCAGGACATGAGATGGCAATCTCCCCTGAAATTGTGAGATATTGGAAAGACTCAGGCCTTTAGGGTTGGTTTGTTGGTTGGGTTTTTTTTTTTAAGTTTCACTCTTTTATTGTTTGCTGTTTGACTGCTTCATCTAATTCTCCTTGAAACATTTAGACATGATTCTCCCAGGGCAGATGGAGAGTTTTCTCCCTAAAAATGTGTCCTGGCTCTTTGAGCATCAGGAGGTAGCTGGATGCTTGAGCTCCAAAGCAAAATCCCTCACTTTCCATTGTATTGATTGAAATGCTGTAAAATACATTTCTCTTTCAAAGCCCTGGTGCTGCCCCTCCTTGTGAGGACCAAGCTGTCTTCAACCCCAGCAGCTCCACAGGGGTGATTTTCAATTTGATGCAGCCTGACATGCAGTTTTTGTGGCTGCTTAACCATATCTGGTACCTGCAGGAGGATGCTGGAGAGATTTAACCCAGCAGATTTTGACCTGTGCAGGGACTTCTGATGGGGATGGACGCTTAGACCCAAACTTGTGAGGGGAGAGGTTTGAATTCCCATCTCCTCTTCTCTGCATCTCTCAGTCTGAGAGCACCTGGGTTTATGTTGTTTTGGGGGCACCAAAGGCCTGGATGTTGCTGGTTGCATTTGCAATAAAGGAGGGCTTTCACCATGTGTGACTGTGGTAGTGGCTCTGATGCAGCAATTGCCTCTATTCAGCCCAAAATCCAAGTTAGAGGACTCTCCCTTAATTACCTCCAGGGTGAAAGAAAGGGAAATGGTTGTGTAGTAGCGGGAACATCAGGCTTTTAAGAAGAGGAAGCTCAAACCATTTGTAGCTGTTTCCCTTGAGAATTTGGAGGGAGGGAAGGATCCCTAAAATTCATGGTGTTGAGTTCTTGATATTGGGATGGTTTAGTGATGCCCAGAACTTCTGTCAAGGGTCTTTGTAGGGACAACTGATACATCTCTTGTTTTCCTCTTGTACAAATTTGGTGGACATGCAGCAGGAGTACATTGAAACAGGTTCTCATGATATTTTTATTGTCAGGAAAAGGGGAAGTCAACATATTAAGCAATTCAGAAGAAAAAAACATTTGGAAAAATTAAAAACTTGAATCCAGGGTGATCTCTGACATCTCTGACCCCAGCATTGTGGTGGGACAAATTTTATCAGTTTACTTCTGGATCTTTGCTGCTGCATCCTCAGGGATTCCCTCTCATGTTGGGCATTGGGAATGCCATGATTCCCATTAGGAATCAGAGGGGATGAGTGGCTGTCCCTCCTGCTTTGTAAACATAACTTGGCTTCATAGGCATTTTTAAAGAAATATATCAGAGCCTAACTGGTGGGTTAATGGGAGATCAGGACAGCTGAACCTTGGGAACAGAAGGAGAGGAAGGAGGAGTGTTACACAAAAAGAGGTAATGGCAAAAGCTCAAAAGTGGGATTTGTGAAGTACTTCTTCTTTATGTGCTGGAGCAGGAGCCCCTTAGCTGAACCACTGCAGTAGGTTGCTCTGACATGGCACATCCCTGCTGCCGCCGTTGGTGTCCTGCTGCCCCCGGCAAGGATCCACTGGCCTTGGCCATGCTGTCCTAGCTCCAGCACGGCTCTGCTGGTGGCACATGATCTGCACAGAAACACTCCTGCAAGCACTGGGAGGGTGGAGAGGGAGAGCCTTAAGACTTTAAATAAACTTGACGCTAAGTCAAAACCCAAACAAAAGGAGGGTGAGGGGGAAGGAGCTCGGTAAACAGTGTCTTGTTCACCCTTACAGATATTTTATGTGTGGCAGTTAATGGCAGTGGTGAGCTAGTTGGTGAGCAGCCTGGAAATACACCTTCCAAAGGGCTTGATCCACCCAAAGAGGGGAAAGGGCAGCCAAACACCCTGGCAGGAAAATATCCCTGCTGATGTTCTTCTCCATTTTATTTTTATTTTATTTAATTTTATTTTTATTTTATTTTATTTTTAATTTAATTTAATTTAATTTTATTTATTTATTTTTATTTTATTTTTTATATATCACTTTTTTATTCTATTTATTTATATTTTATTTTCATTTGATTTTTATTTATTTTATTTATTCTATTTTAATTTTATATTTTTAAACTTTATTTTTATGATTTTAATTTTATTTATTTTTATATATTTTTTATTTTTTAATTTTTATTTTATTTTATTTTTAGTTTTATTTTATTCTATTTTATTTTATTTATTTTATTTGGATTTTTTATTTTTTATTTTATTTATTTTAATTTTTGTTTTTTATTTTTAAATTTTATTTATTTTATTTTATTATTTTATTTTATCTTTTATTCTATTTTATTTTATTTATTTTATTTGGATTTTTTATTTTATTTATTTTATTTTAATTTTATTTTAATTTTAATTTTTTTAATTTATGAATTTAATTTAATTATTTTTTAATTTTTAAATTAAAAAAAATGAGTTCAATTTATTTTATTTCATTTTAATCTTTCTGTGCATGTCAGGGAAGGATCCAGAGGAAAACCAAGGGGGGTGCATAAAGAAACCCCTGTTCCAGAGGCATCCTTTAATTCGCAGGGGGCATGCGCCACCGCGCCCGCCTGGCAGGACACCTGCAATCTTTAGGGCCCAATTAGTCCTTTCAGAAGTACCACGTCGGAGGGGGAGAA
Organism: Agelaius phoeniceus; assembly: GCF_051311805.1. Taxonomy (NCBI): domain Eukaryota; kingdom Metazoa; phylum Chordata; class Aves; order Passeriformes; family Icteridae; genus Agelaius; species Agelaius phoeniceus. The sequence continues at coordinate 114,061,088 of NC_135267.1, read as the reverse complement.
ACTTGACCTTCTGGGACCGGTAGGAAAAAAACCAAGTCTTGCCTTTGATTGCCTTTGGTGAAAGCTGGGAGGGAGGTCGTGCCTGCCCCTGTGGCGCAGGGCAGGGGCCGCACGGACGGAGCCGGCCCCGCTGTGTTTGTGAGCCGTGCAGGTGCGAGCCCCGGACAAGCAGGTGTTTGTGCAGAGCTGACCTTGAGCGCGGGTTCTTGACCTGCCCTTTCCTCCTGACTCATCTTGCCTCGGAAAAGGGCTGCTGCCGGGCTGTGGAGGGCCTGTGAGCTTTCTCTGTATGTAAAAACAACATTATGGAGAGGTCTCTCTTAAGGGCTTCTCTTGCAAGATGTTTTTTGATAACGGGAGAGATGCAGCTCAGATGCTGACAGAGCTGTTTCAAAAGGGTTCGGTTCTGCAGAGGTTTTTCATCTTTACAGAGGATTTATGCCTTTAAAGAGGTGAAAACAAGCTACTCTGTGTTTGAAAAAGTGGATGGCTGGTGCAGGTTTTATCTGGGGAGGAATCTGGCTCTGTTTGTGAACAGGCTAATGTAAACCAATTTGGAATGGGGGGACATGCTGGGTGAGCTGCTGAGCTCTCTTAGGCGAGGTGTCCTGGGAAACTTAAGCAAATTGTAATTTTCTATTAGTGCTAATAACCTCTTAAACACAGCGAGGAACCAACAGTTCTTCATATATATTTATATATGTATGTGTGTGTGTGTGCCCAGGCCAACATTTACAGATTTCCTGGGCTACAGCCTTCTCACCTTAAGCCTCCCCTGCAAGTCCACCTCCTGCTCAATTTAGAGTTCACTACAGTTCAGGTTGGTGTTTACTTGAGGGACAGAGCAGGATATTTTCTTGGAGACGATAGCAGCCCTGTGCTCCTGCAGCAGGTCATCCATCAGCCTCCATTTCCACCCTACCTGCCTGGTGGCCTTGTCCTTCAGATGGGCAAACTGAACAGTGGGCAGGAGGAGGGCAAGGGGACCTTACAGAGAACCTGTGAGGGCAGGAGGACATTCCCAAGTCCTCCTCCATCACAGCCATGCCATCTCCCTGAGCTTTGCTGGAGTGTGAGCTCTGCCATGTGCTCCCAACCCCGGCACAGGGGCCAGAAACAAAGGCAAGGCTGAGCAGAGAGACGTGGAGTTGCAAAGAGGCTACTGGTGAGTTACCACAGCATGAGCTCTTGTGTTAATTAACATCTTCATTAATGATCTGGGATAAGGAAAATACTTGCAAATTATATCAATAGGGAGGAGCTGCAAATATGGGAATGATACAGGGAGCATTGCAAGATGAGAAACACAAATAAAGGACAATAGGGGACTTAACAGGGAAAAATCTTGCGGTCACTAGAATGCATTTAGAGCTCCAGTGAAGCCTTAAGATCATCCTGGAGTGATGGGAGTTTGCAGGAAGATCTGTCAGCAAAAGGAGGGTCCAAACATGCTCTGTGTGGATTGTGTTGTGGGCTGAAGGGGCTGGTTGATAAAGAAAAGCTGTGGGCATGGTGTGACAAAGAGGGAAAGGAAACTGAAGGTAAATTACAGAGATTTGGATGAAGGTACTGAATGTTGAGAAGAAAACTCCCTGGTGGAAGGATGTCTGAGGTTGCAGATGTGTTCCCAGGATGAAGCAATGGACGCTCGATTGCTTTGTACACTCCCAGGTTTGGAGCCCTATGATCACCCAGTCTGACTTTGTGTGTGCACCCTGGCACTTCATACATTTACTCTTGTACTGAACCCACAGACTTGAGTTTGGCTGAACTGTGACCAGGGGACATTTAAAACCAGACTGTGGGATTTACTCAGGAACAGGCAACAATTCTCTGTTGTCAGGGAGGTGAGTTTGGTGATCCCAGGGGTCTATGCAGACCCTGTCTTTGCAAGACAAAACAGGGATGTGCAGGTTGAACAGAAACACTGAAACTCACATGGAACCAGCCCTCTGGCACCGTGGGTTCCACCAGCCCCAAATGGAGCTGAAGAACAAGACCTGTACAGCGTGGAGTGGTCGAGGGTTATACTTTGCTTGGGGGGACACCACTGCTTGGTGTTTGTGTTTTTCAGCCAAATTGTAAAACTACTCTGGGTGAAGTCTACATCAGGTGTGGCCAGGAGTAAACATGGTCCTGTGTACAGATCTGCAGTGTGTGTACGAGCACAAATGGTATGAAGCATTGCAGAGGGGGCTGAGAAAAGTCCAGGCTGTTATCATCATTCCTGCCAGACTCAGCTTTGAAATCCCATTGTTAAACAAGGGGATCTCTGCCTGAATCACTTGCAGATTGTTTTACTTTCTGTCTTTGAAGAGTTGCTCTGTGGGTGATGCTGAGTTACAGTTCCACAGATAACAGGAGGGAAAGAGAAGAGATTAAGAGGGACAAACACCCCACAAGCCAAAATATTCTCAATAAATCTTAATTGAAGTGGATTAGCAACGAGGACATGCTTTGTATTTGTGTGAGCACACACACATTGATGTTCCGGGGACAAGAAGGGGTCAGACCTGGACTCTGAAAAAGAGTTTTCCACCGGCTCCTAATGACTTAAGACAGATCTAAGCAACACCAGCTGGAACCAGACAACTTTGGCTCCAGAATTAGTGTAGATAATTTATCACAGCAGTGCTTGAATAATAAGACTATCGCCGCTTTATTATATCAGCCAGTGTCATAACCAGATAGAAAAGTTTAATATTAACAAGGGGAGCTGCCCTCAGTAAGCGCATGTGAGAGAGCAAGCCTCTCATTTTTAAAGCCTGTGTGTACTAAAATGTCAGTGTCCTGACCTCGGGGAAAGGAGTTCGTTAAAAAAAAAATACAAATACAAAGTAAATAGTCTCTCTGAAAGGTTTATTTAATCTGTTTCTCTTCCTGCCCCGATTTTTCTTAATGTATTTAAAACTTAATATTTACTCTAGCAAAACAAAATCTATAAAATAGTTTTCGTAGGCTCCTAAATAAGTAGCAGCAGCTCAGCCAGAGCCAGCCAGTAAGCAGTGGAAATATGCATTGTAGAGACATTTGAAGCTGTCCCCAGTGGACAATTTGCACTGTTCAGTGTTAAAAGGCTCTATTTCAGTGCAGCAGAAAGCCCCCCAGATCCCCTGACTAGGCACGATGTGCTCCACTCAGCAGCCTTGTAGTTTCAGGGCTTAAATGGCTGGCAGGGCAAAGAGGGGATGGTTAAAACTCTCAAGCTGCTACAATGGAAAAGCATCGCAAGATTTTATGGCAGAGGCAAAGAATTGTTTTTGAAGGTGAAATGTTTTTGGCTTGACCAGGTGGATGGGCAGGGAGATGTGGGACAGGGAGTGCCTACCAAGTGTCAAACCTGCACTGAAATGTGAAAATGGGTGAAATCTGAGCAGCCAGGTAATGCAGGCTGTGCTATTTTCTCTGGTTTAAAAAAAAAAAAAAAAAATTACTCTGCTTTAGTAACGTATCTGACAAGAGGTATTTATACAGAAGGTGTTTATACCCATTTTTACCACAGTACTGGGCGCTTTCTCCTGAAATTTGGCTTAGGTTTCTTCCCCTCTGAAGGTTAGAGGGAAGGGAACAATTCCTCTAATTTTCACTGGCAAAGCATGCCAGTGTGGGAACGTGCTGTGTGTCCTGTGTCTGTCTGTCTCCTCTGGGGGCCAGACACCATCACTAATGTGTGATGATGTCCCCCCTCTGCCACTCAGGACACCCTCTCCACCCCACAAACCCCTTTTAAGGGAAAATTGGAATGATTTTAGCTCTTCAGCCACACTCCTCATGTCCTGCCACTGTCAGGTGGTGAGGAAATCAAGAGTGGGAGCCTTCATTTTTCTGTTTTTTATTTTCCCCAAGTCATCCTGACTTGTTTATCCACATCTTCTTGTCATTTTGTCGTGGTTTCATGGCTTGAGAAGCTTGTGGTTTTGTTTTAATTTGGGGTTTTGGCTTGAGATATATGTGTTTGTGTGGTTGGAGTTTTGCTTAAGGCCTGGCACAGGGTTTTGGGGTTTTGTTGATTTTTTTTTTTTCTTTTTTTCCAATTGAAAAGTTGCAAGTATGTTTCTGACACTGCAGAAAACCTGTAGCCTCCTGTTGGGCACAGAGAAATGTGCTAAATTCAAAGAAGCTCCTTAGACTGTCTCTTCTACTGGAGTTTGCCCAGGATTTCCCATTGCCACTCAGGGAATGAACAAGGTACAGAAAACAGATAGGTTCTTTTTTCCCCTTTTTTCACTAAAAAAGATTCTGAGTGGTATCTGAGCTTTTTTTGCCAGCTGGTTAGAAAGGACCCTGCAGGGGGACAGAGGTATGAACATAGGAATAAACTCCAACTTGTATTTTGATTCTTTTAATTTTGAAATGGTGAGTTATTTCCTGCAGGCAGGAGGGTGGACACTGCCTCCAGCACCTCGTTTGCTGGAGAGAATTGAGAGCATTTGGTTTTATCAGCCGCTGGCATGGTAATGAGCCTATTTCTATTGAAATTGGCTCATTACTATTCATTTTTGCTGGCTCTCGACCAACTCATGAACCGCTTTTTGATTTTCAGGGGAGGAAAAAAAAAAATAATAAATGTAGGGAGCTGGTCCCATCCGCCGATGGATGTGACAATGTGAGGGCACAGCGAGGGAGCATCTGCACTGTGGCACAGCTCAGCCCTGACCCGTGCCCCCAGTGCTGTTGTGGTGGCTGTCCTCTCCTCCTCCTGCACCCTAGGGTCCCTCCCCACCCTGCCAGGCCGTGGGATGGGGGTTGTGGAGATTCCAGCAAGGATTCATTCAGTGTACACATGAGCTGACCCAATGAGAGGTTGGGCTTTGAGAGGGGATGGGTCCCTAGGAGTGTTGGGAGGCTGAGTGAGCATCTTCCTGTGTCCTGTATGCTTTGGTGGGCTGGTAGTTCCTGGTTTTTGGGGTTTTTGGCAACTTGTCAAATTATGTTATTCAAGTGTATTTACTGACATTTAAGAGGTCCTTTTCTTATTTTGAGCAATGTGTAAGCTCACACACATACATGTCTCTGGGAAATGTTTTAGCACCAATAAAAATCAAAACTTGGATCTTTGAATGTCTGCCTGAAAAATATCTTTCTTCAAAAATGACTGAGCATGTATTAATTATATATGAATGCAATTTTATCCCTGTTACCAGTTTGAAAAAGCTCAGCCAGGCTCCACCACCTGCACTCACATGTGACTAAAATGCCATTACACTGTTTTGGGTTGTGAAAAGAAGGGATTTCTTGTGCAGACAAGGACCCACTGGGTTTGGTTGCTTCTTTTTCTAAATGCCTGGCATGATACTGGAAGAAGCATCATTTTCAGGTGGGTTGTGTGTAGCCCCTTCTGAAATGACCTTTCATCACTGACTGCTTTATAAAATCTTACTCCTGATGTGAGGGAGAAAATTTTTGGCAGAGAAGCACCAAAATTTAATTCTATATATGCTTAGACTCTTCTATGTTTTTTCCCCAAGATAGTTCCCTTTCAAATTAAGGAATGAAAAATGCTAATAGCTTGCAGTTGAATTGTTGTTCACTATGTACTTCTGTGGGACACAAGAAAGAAGAATATTTATCTTCTCCTATGATTTGAAAAATAAAACTTGAATTGACTACTTTTTTAAGCACCAAAAACTGGAAAAGTTATAGGAAGATGATGACTTCTATAAAACAACGTTGTCCTCCAGGTTAAAAACTGAATCAAGGGCTACAAAATATTTACAACATTTGCTGACACATCTTCAAACTGGCACCATTTTGCACATCATTAAATGAAAACAAACTGTCTGGTTTTGTAGAAGAACTCGCAGTTTTGTTTGGTTTGTTTTTCTTCTTTCTACTGGACTGAAAGTATATCTCCTCCAGAGCAAAAAGCACCTTCAAAGTTTGGATTCAAGTTGTTTCAGACTTTTGGAATTATTAACGGTGCTGTTGCAATCACTGGTGGAGGGAAGAGACTCAAAGCATGTGTAGGAGAACTTTCAAAGTCCTTTAAGGAAACAGTTTTAGGTTTTCCTTTACATCTGTGGAGCTTTCTTTGCTGGAGGAGTTGGCACAGCCTCAAGAGCTCTATTCATGTTTCCATCCCTCTCCCCAGTTTATCAGGCTGGCTCTGAGGTACCACAGCTAGGCCAGACTCCACTGGAGTTGAGGACCTTGGTCCAATCTTGTGGAAGCTTTCATCAGCTTTTTTTGGGTCATAACAAATTAAAACAGTCTGACCCAGCATTTCATCAGAGTGTCTCAGGTCAAGTATATTTACTTCTGTTTGTTAATTTTCAGAACTTTAAATAATCAGCTTTATTTTTGTTGCAGTAAACTGGCCAGAAGTGATCTGTTATCATAGGGTGGAGGGAAATCACAAGAGTGACAGATGTTTGTCTGTGCTCATTATGGAGCTGGAGTTTGTTTAGATTTTCACTGTTAAGATTTTGCATTTGGAATTAGGAAAGGAAAAAAAAAAGGTCCCAAAATTCAAATCATCCTTGTTTTATATTATGCAGATCACCTGGGCAAGTCAGCAGGACTCTCTGAGGTTGGGAAAATCCTGTGATGTTTCAGGAGTCCAAATCTGTTGTACAATAATTCTAAATAGACCAGCTGACATAGTCACATCTCATCTCTTCCTGGGGTTCCCCAGCATGGAAAAATGGAGGAAGCAATGGATGAAGCATTGGGAAACCCTGGGTTACCTGAGATTCGAAGCATGTCCAGATCCAGCTGACTGACTCTAGCAAAATGAGCATGTAATATGAAAGGCAACCAGGAAGCCAAACCAGTATTGGTCCATGATTTGGAAAAGCCTGCAAATGGCATTCAGGAGGGGACAGACAGGAAAATGGGATGTCTGTAGAGAAATTTGAACATATCTAGTGTCTGAGGTAGCTGAAGAACCCATGAATGCTGGATGTTGGCAAGGATGTGAAAAAATGCTGAGTGAGGTGTGGTGAGTTTTTCCTGGTATCATTCTGGTTGAGTCCTTTTTGGTACTAGGTGAATTTAAGTATCCTTTTACACCATGGTGTTTTGTCTAATTCCTTAGCTCTGCTTTGATTCTCAGCAACATAACTCAGTTTGTCCTGGAAACCAGCTCCTTTAAGGCTGTCTTCTGGGACCTTTTTGTTGAAAGGAATGTAGTTTGTTTCTCAGAAGGAAAATAAGAGTGACTTAGGCTCAGTTCTGGACCAGGGGTGATTCAGGACCAAAGAACCATGGTTGGCTTTAGGGACAGCACATGAGAATCACTTTAGGTGGTCTGAGAAATCTACAGTCTGCATGGATTTTATGGACAAGGAGAAATGCTGGTTTTACTGGGGGAGAGCTTTGCCCAGACTGATACCTGAGCTCAAAGTCTGGAATCCACTTTGCTCAGAGAAGTGAGTTTGAGGTGGTTTAATCTAGAATACAGGTTTAGGCTGGAATTGTCCTTCAGTGGCAACAAAAGCTACTCTTTCACTCTTCAGGAATAAATTCTTTCCAGTATCTGGTGGCTCTGGGCCAGCTCAACCCAGGGAAGAGAAAAGGGAGAAGAATTATGCATGTAATCGAACTGCATAAGAATTGTTGGAAATGGTCTGAGAGGGCATATGTAGAAACGATGGGATGAAATGGCAAGGAAAACCTTATGTTGGATATTATAACCTCCTCACAGAAAGATACATTAGACTGAGGAGGAATATCCCAAGGGAAATGGTGGAAGCCCCATTGCTTGGATAATTTCTAATTAAACTAGACAAAGCACTTGAGAATATATTGTAAGGGAAAATCCTGTAATGGCAGCAGGCTGGACAGGGTGACCCCATAGGTCTTTTTCATTTCTAATTTCTATGATTCACTAATGATTAAGTAATTCACAGATAAACTAAACATCCGTATTGCTGGGTCTTATCCGAAACTCACCTCACCTATCAACCTTTTCAAATTTACCAATTAATAGTTAATTAGTTAATGTTTGTAAAGTGCTTTGAAGATGAAAAGTGCTAAGTGCTAAGTATTATTAGAGAAATAGGGATAGATAAACTCATTTTACTTAATTTTGAACCCACTCAAACACTCACGGAGGGCTCAAAATTCAGCTTCAGACTTGAGCATTATTGGGTTTGCCTGCCTTGTAGTGGGACTTTCAGTGAGGTTGTTATGCTGTGATTAAAATACAGTCATAATTTTGCTAATGCACTTATCACAGATTTCTATATATGGTGCAGCAGTTCTAATCCTGATAAAATGTGCATGGAAAGCTATTGTCCCTGTCCTTACACAAGCTGCCATGTACAATACAAGCACTTTGCTTTGTGAGGGAGTGCAAGCAGCACGGAGATTATGGAAGCTGTTTTCTCCCATGGCTTTTACCCTTCTGGTTTTTTGCTGGGTTTTGGGGGTTCATTTAACAGCACCAAATGAGTGAGTAAATATTCAGGAGGGAACTCGACTGAGATTGTCAATACAATGATTCTATTTTAGGTCATCCTTATGTCTACTCTTGCAAGTTATTACTGGTATGTGCCGTGGTCTGAGATGTGGCATTTGTCTTTTGGAAGTGGCACAGTCTCTGGTGTGACAGAGGTGTCATCTGATGTGTGCAGTGTGACAGGGATGCCTAGTGAAATGGTGAGGGTATGGCTATAAATGATCTGTGGAAAAGTGAGATTGTAGGCAAAACTAGATTAAAGAAAATTGGGGTAATCCCAATCCTGTCTGGAGTAAAGTCATGCTGGTTTTGCCTTCTTGGATGAAGGATAAAAGGATTAATTTTTGCTTTTATTTTTGCAATGAGAATAAAATAGAAAAATACCATCTAATGTTCAGAAACTAAGAGCTGTACAGAAGAGATACTCATTTCAGTAAGTCCTGGTCTGAATAGAAGACCACGAAGATGATCAGAGGGATGGAGCACCTCTGCTGTGAAGAAAGGCTGAGAAAATTTGGATTGTTCAACCTAGGGAAGAGAAGGCTTAGGGTGACCTAATTGTGGCCTTCCAGTACCTGAAGGAGCCTACAAGAAACATGGGAGGAGATTATTTACAAGGGCCTGGAGTGACAGGTTAAGGGGGAATGGCTTCACCCTGAAAGAAAGTTTAGATTAATATCAGGCAGGAATTCTTCCCTGTGAGGGTGCTGAGGCCCTGGCTCAGGCTGCCCAGGGAAGCTGTGGCTGCCCCGTCCCTGGAAGTGTCCAAGGCCAGGCTGGAAGGAGCCCTGAGCAGCCTGGGACAGTGGGAGCTGTCCCTGCCCATGGCAGGAAGTTGGAACTGGGTGATCTTTAAGGTCCCTTCCTACCCAAATCATGCTGTCATGCTGTGATTAGCTGGATCCATGTTACCTCTCCTCTGCCTTTTGTGAGAGGACTTTTTCCCCTGTCCCTGCCTATCTTATCCCTAGATATTTCCTAGAAAATAATTTTCTGGCTTTCAAACACAAGTTTGTGGCTCTTAAACTCCTTTGTAACAGAGCAAACAGAGCAGTTCCAGGTGGAGCTCACTGATGCCCGGGCAGACAATCTGAGAGCACAAGAATGGTGTGGGGAATAAACTCACATGGTTTGTGGTAGGTTGGCTCATTGTGGTGCAGGAAGAATAAATCTTAGATATCTAATTCTCGAATGAATAATCACAGTGAATGAGTAATTTATAGGTTAAAATGTGTTGAATCAAAGCACTCAAGTAATAATTAGAAATCCACACACTTCTGTGTGAATTGAGGTTCCCTCAGTCTTTGGGATGTGCTAGAAATAGGGAATGACAGCAAATATTTTAATAGGCATGTCTAACAGGTGATAAAGCATGGCACTGAAGAGCAAATAGATACAT
>NC_135267.1:113916288-114046288 GCF_051311805.1 Agelaius phoeniceus | reverse complement strand
ACCTGAACTGTTAAAATGTGTTGGGCACATAAACATTTGTTATCTGTATTTACTGAATTACAGGGGAGAATATACATATGTAATCCTGCTGGAGAGAGCAGAGCTCCTGCAGCTGAGCACCTTTTACATTTGAAGGGTATAGCTGTGGTATCTGGAAGGCACTGGCCATGGCAACTCAGCCCGCATCCCTCTTTGTGTATTTCTTGGAAAAACCTGGCTAGACAGGACCCACACAAGGTTAGTTCAAGGTACCTGCGATAAGATCTTTTTTTCTGTGTTTTCTCTTATGTCATGCAGTGCTTGTGAAATGTGCTGGCTTTGACAGCAGCCACGGCACACAGTTCCCCTCAGCAGCCAGAAATGGGGTCCCCAGCGGGGAGCCCCAGCCCTGGACCCTCCCAGCCAGGTTGGTGCAGCTGTGCCAGCTGGGATGGGGCTCATTTGAGGTGGATGCTCTGGGTGTTGTTCCCACAGGTTACAGCAGGTGTTTGGTGGCAAGGACTTCACAGCCTGACAGGTCTTTAATGGATTTGAACATGTGTCTGAGTGCTGTGACAATGACCGCGTCGCAAGGAGTGCAGTTTTCCCAGAAATGTCTATTTGCTTACTAAGAAACTGTGGTTTTGGAGAAAATGCTTGTTCTTGCCCTTTGCTGCTGTAGCTGTGAGCACACACCAGGCTCCTCCGTGCACCTTCAGGGCTGCCTGTCTGCTACTGCTCGTTGTTCTGCCAGATGGGGACATTTTGAGATTCACCCTTTGTCCTCTCCAGCAGCTGTCCCGAAGCCTCAGGCTCTGTCCCCAACCTCATGTTTGTATTGCCCACCTCAAATCCTCCCTCTTACCGGCCTTGCTGTGTTCTGCCTTGCCTTCCTGATCTTTTCTTTGTTGAGAGACAGAATATATCCAAGTTGTGGAGAACTGCAAGCCAAGAGAGCTGTCTCACTGAGAGCAGGCTGAGGTGAACTCCTGGTTTCTGCCACTATCCCCGTGGCACAGCCAGCTGTGTGTCCAGTCCCCGTGGCACAGCCAGGTGTGTGTCCAGCATGGGCTTTCTCTGTGCCAACCCACTCGCCCCTTTCAATCCAGCCTCTACCACCATATGGAGTTATAAATACAAAAGCCCAGGGCTCTTCTTGTTGACATCCCAATAGCTGGAACTTATCTCTCCTTAAAATCGGCTTCAGGGAACAGAAGTTTAAAATGCAATATGCTGGGCTGGGAAATTGTAGTCTTTCTCCCTTGAACTCTGAGAGTGCACCTAGTGAAAAAGGAGCCACTGCTGTACTTTGATATTTCCTGCAGATTTGAACAAGGAGAGAGATGATTAAAACTCATGGCTCTATTTTGGAGTTTATTAGGAAAGGAGTGGTTCCCAAGGCTGTTGTATTTTTAGGGGTGTCTGTATGTGTTCATATATATATATTGCATAAGTATGTATTTTTCTTTTATACCTAATTTTTGTTTGGTATAGAATGATAAGTAACATTGAAACCATTTTTGACCAAATCCCTGCTCACGTGGTTAATGGGAAGAGCAGCAGTTGTTTCATAAACAGTGCTCTGCAAAGTTCATTTTATGCCAGAGCAGCTTTTCTAGAACCGGTTTTAAAGTTAATTATCAAAGGCAGGCATCTTCTCTCCAGCACCAGTGGCCCCCGCTGGGTTTGTTGTTCGGCTTTCCTTGGGAAAGAGTCTCTCTACAGAGGATCTTCTTCATGGTGTCACAGTCCAGGGAGCCGAACACGTCCCAGCTAATCAGCTTAGAACATCAGCACCATCTTAATGTGGGATTTGGGACCTTCTAGATGCAGGGTGAGAAGCTGAACTAGTCTGCAAGCACATCACTTTATTCCTTTTGCTTTAAGCAAGAATAATTTGCCTTTTCCCTCTCATCTTTCTTCCTTGTTGTTTTGCCCCTGAAAACTGTGCGGCAAAAGCAACCTCCAGGGTGGACACTAAATCTTCTGATGCAGGCAGAGCAGTGATAACATCTGAACTGAGGGTGCTTTTCCAGGGCATGCTTGACAGATGTAGCAGGGCCTTTTAGGATTTAGTACTGGAGCATATCTATTACCCGCGCTGCAGCACAGCTTGGCAGGAGCTGTGTGGTAATCTCCCATGAATTCTGTCTGACTTATCAGAGCATCTGAACAGGTTCCTGCAGGATGCAGAGTCACTGCACCAAGTTGGGGAGAAACAGACCATACACTTCCAACTCCTTTAACTCTTGCTGGCCCAAAGCCTTTCCTCCTCTCCGGGAGGAATTGATGCCTCTCTGCCTCTCCTCCTTGTACTTCCCCTTACTTGCTCTTCACTTCCCCCAGTGTATGACTTCCAGGAGCAGAATCTAATTTCTACATATCTGAGAGGGCAAGAGTAATTGCTCTAATGGCATGGCAGCCTGCCTATTTCTTTGGCAGAACGTAGTAAATATGATACATGTGGTGGAATTTAAGCTTTTGCTGGTTGCAAGTCCAGGACTCTGTTACACATAGGAGTGTGTGCTTAACAGCTTTATTCCCTCCCTTCACTGTGTGTATTTTATCTCAGTCTTACTGAGCAGAGTATTTAATGTTCGGTCTTCATCCGCGATAACAATTATCTGAGTGTTTTATATTTTTATATACACACACGCACACGCCCACGCACACACACTCATATATATTAAAATCCACTCCACCAAGATTGATCACAAACACAAAATTGTTTAGATCACAGATTAAAGTTTAATTTTGGAGTTTTGCTTTAGGGTTAGAATTAGCTTCAGAGTGTGAGTTGCATAGGAGGCGCTGTAATTTGTTTTAAGGATAAGGCCTTCGGGCTGCTGTGCATAAAATGAGCATGATTCCTTATTCCCACGGTTGATTTTTGAATGGAAGTGCAATTAGAATTTTTTCACCCAGAAGCACATACAGTACAGAGCAAAGATAATACCTTGAATGCTTATCAGCTTGGGGAACTTCTCCTGGAATTTTATTTATTGTTCACCTAGCACTAATTCAAAAAAGATCCATGCACACCCTAACAATACACTTGCTCTTTAATTTGGAGTCTAGTGTGTTTGTAGAGACTCTTGCAGGGGCTTTATTATTACCAAGCGAGATTTCAATAGTGAATTTTAATGTCAGACACAGAAATGTGCAACCAGTTATTTCTGATAGAATGGGAGCTATTACAAACAAAACACTGATGTAGCAATGGCCTCTGTTAATCCTCAATTGCTGCAGATATTTTCCTGTCACACCAGGAAGCTGCACTGCCGACTGGTATTGAACAGCCACCATCTGCATATGTGAGGTATGTAGATGATATTTTTTCTGATTATCGATGCCGATCACATTCATCTTCCACTGGAAGAACTGAACAATCGATACTCTCAGAATATTCATTTAACCTGTGAGAGAGAGGTGAACTCCTGCATCCAATTTTTGGATGTCATGGTCACTAAAGAGCCAGATTCTGCCATTTCCACTGCATGATATCAAAAAGACATTGCCTCGGGTAGACACGTGTTAGGCACCACCTCAGTCCCCATGAAAAGAAAGCTGGAATTGATAGCATAGTTTGGGAAGTCAGTTCTCTTAAAATATTTTTTTTTCTTAGGAGAATTTTTCAGAATTTAATGTGTGTATGTGTGTACCTGTGTGCATGAATAGGGGAGAGAATCTAATAATGCCCTGGGACAGGCAGAATTTGGGCTATTTATACCACATACCTGGCCTGTGTGGGAATCCAGATGGGCCTGGGTGTATGCACAAAACCCCCAACACGGCACTCCTGAAGAGCTGGGCTGCATTAGGATTTCCAGAGAAATGCCAGGGGAAAGAATGATTTAGGTGAGCAGCTCCAAAACAGTATTTTTAAAGGCAAGGATTTTCCTCCCAAAGTCTGCTTTTGTGGAAGTCTTTGTCTTACAGAGACTGCTCTGTTGCCTCAAGGAGTTCCCCCAGATCAGTGGCCAACAATGGTGGGGAACCCAAACCCCAGGAAGGGTTTGAGCCCTACTGCAGGAGCAAGTGCTGGGACAAACCATGGAGGAAAATGTGTCCTTGTGTGCATTGTTCCTGGGGCTGGAGGGCTCCACAGAGCTCCCAGCAACACCAAAACCTTGCACATAACCGTTTCTTTCATTTGAAAAAGGATGGTTTTCTCCCTTATTGAACAATCAAAGAACTTTCTGACATTTATTTTGATGGGAAAAAAAAAAAAAAGAACAAAAAAAAGGAAATCTATTATTACAAGGACCAGGAAGCATAAATCCGGGTTGGCTCTCAGACACCTTCCACATAAATTGTATTCAGGTAAATGGTCCCTAAAAATGCCTTGATAGTACAGTGTACATCATAGTTGCTAGAAAAGAAATGTAAAGCTTCCCATTATGAAGGATAATACAAAGAAAGAAATGTATTTTCATTATCCTCCCATAGTTTCAAAATCTCTCAAGATTTGATTCAGGTCCTAAAGATATTATGAGGCAATATCTATGTTACCTTTGAGTCAACTACCATGTCTTGACACTTGATCAGTCTGCAAAAGCTCCTGAAAGAATCAGAAATAAACAATTTTATTCCCCAAACAGGAACTCGTGCGGCAGCGTGAGCAAGAATGCTTTTTTTCTCCTCTAAATATGACTCTAGGTCGTGTAATGTATTTAATCAGAACACAACCTTTTTGTACAATCCCTTTTAGAAATACAATCTAGATTTAAAAAAAAGAAAAAAAAGAAATGAAAGAAAATTCACAATAAGGACACATTTTGAAAATTCCAAGAAAGAAACTGTGTGCATTGGGAACACCTCAGCAATGCTAGGTAGGAGTGAGAAGCATATTTAAACTGAGGTGCTGAAGAGGTCTATAACTTTATGCCCTTACATTTGCATATGCAAATTCAGGGGTATGTAGGCTGTTGTTATTTTTCCTACCAAATTCTATGTGGTCTTTCCTCTAATTACACTAGACAAGCTCAGTTTCCAGGGATGGCCATACTGGTTGCTATACCCATGCAGGTTTATTTGGTTTGGTCCTAAATAGAGGTTTTAAGCCACAATTTTTTAACCAAAACATACCTATGGAAACTTCTGGAATAAGAGTGGAGAGCTATGAAATACTCCCCCATTTGCTTAGAAAATGGAAAGACTTTTTCTGGTTTTGCTAAATACTGACAGCTTGGGTCCAAAGGGGAAATCTTGTATCTTGTTCTCTTTAGGGCAGATGTTCTTGTCGGGTTTTTGTTTTGATTTTTAAATGACAAGTGATTCTCTTTCATTCTGTGTTTCCTCAAGCACCCAAATAGAGTGAATGACTTCTTCCTCTAGCCTGATACCCCAGGAGGAAAACATTACCTGTGGCAGGACAAAATCAATCTACTTTTAACTAGAGAAAAAAAAAAATAAAATGAAAAGGTAGAAGAACGGCCAAGTGATTTTTAAGCATGTTTTGAACCAGCATTGCTTTAGAGTAGCCTCTGGGAACATGAAGGAGTAAAAGGTGCCTGATGGACCCCCTGGTCCCTAAGGAGGGGCTGCCTTGGCTTCGGAGAGGCTGGATGCTCACCCCAGCAACAACATGGAGAGCTCAAGGATTGATGAGCCTTATGTTTGCCTGAGCTGCTCCAGGAGTCATTGCTCCTCAGTTTCCCACTTAATGCCACAGTTGAGGACTGAAATATGCTAAGATAGCATTAAGTAGCTGCCCTGGATTATAGCATGGAAAGCAAGTTTTAAAAACTGGGGGGGAGAGCTACTCCACTGGAAAGAACCAGTGAATTTCAGTTTCTGCTGTAACAAGTGAGAGAATAACACCCAGCCCCACAATTCCCACCCAGTGGAGCACGTCTTCCTTTCCAAACCCTCGGCCTACCTGGTGAATTAAAGGAATAGCTTAATTAATGCTGCCAGTAGAGGGAACTGATGCACATGTGAGTAGATGCGGCAGCATTACTTCAGGGGAGAAAAAACACAACTTTTAAAGTGTAAACACAAGTATATCCTCTGCACTTCAAGGGGGTCAAAGGTACCATTGCCAGCACACAGCAGCCAGTGGCTGGGGAGCACGAAGGGAAGGCCTGGTGCTGTGTCCTTGCTCCTTACTGAAAAAAGTCCCACCTTCAATAGCATGAGTAGGGTATGGAGGTGGCAGAATTCAGCAGTACATGAACATGTATCTAGAGGGCTTTGGGAAAAGAGATTGTGGATCATTTGGGGGCTTTAAGACTGGTAGGCACAGCTTGAAATGGGTTATTTGACCAAAGCAGCAGGGATTTTTTTTTTTTTTTGTTTGTTTCTGCTTTTTGGAGTTTTTTGAGTTCATTTGCTATAGATTTATGTAGTGTTCATCTTTAAACCTCAACAGGGTTAAGGTATTGAGGTGAACTGCTAACAAACTCACTGATGTCACAGTCTTGACCATTCTTTCTGTTTCCCACCAGTGTGGGCAGCAGAAAGTCATGAAGCAAGAGGTAGGGCTGGAAGGTCAGAGAGAAAGCATCAGACAGTATTGAGAACAAAATGCAGATGCTTTCAATGGCAGTAAAAAAATCAGAAAAAGGCTCGTATTAAATAACCCCATGTAACAGAAATCAATGAGCAGGGCTGAATATAACTTTGGAAAGGTTCTGCTCAAAGTCATTAATGCTGAAGTTATTACCTGTGGAAGCATCTGCCAATCTAGAGGGAGTGGCAAAGCTGGGTAAATGAGCAAAAAATGGACTGCAGGAAATGTGGTGAATTCATTTACCACATTAAATTCATTCATTTTTGACTGGCAAAGAGCCTGACTTTGGCTGTAGTCATGGATAACAACCCCTTTGAAATATTTTTTTTTTTCTGAAGTTCTGATGAATGCCTTTATTTTTAGGTATCTGATACTCGCTTGTGCATAGAAAGGAGCAAAGTCGTTTGTCTGAAGCCCAAATCTTTTTGGGGCTAGCATGTGTGCTTATTTTCAGATGGATGGTCATTTCTAGTTTTGGTAGCTGAGCACTCTGGTATCTCTTTTTGGGGATGTGTGAAACTGGGAGTTAGGAAAGACAAACCACTGAAGATAAAACCAAAAACATTGTCTCCTCATTCCTAAAATTAAAATCCACCTCAAAAGATATACTTTTCTTCAGGTTCTGAAATACTGAGACAAGCGTTTGATGCTTTTTGGTTTGTGCGGAGGTTTTTTCTTTTTTTTTTCTTTCCCTTCCCAATTCAGGTTTCCGGATAGAATTGGAACTGAGTGTGCCAAAAATACCAGGATAGAAGCTGTTCTCATGGGTGTTTCCATCTGGAATCTAATGTAGAAATGCCAGAAATCCTGTAGGAAAACCTGTTCTCATGTGGTTTCCTGCCCGGTTCAACGTTTTTGATATGTTGGGAGAGTTTGGATTAGCAGCAGATAAGCAGAGAAACTGGATCTGAATGCCAAACTTTTTTTGAAGTTTTTCCATCCCCACTGGAAGCATTATGAAGCCCATAGGCATAAGGTATAGAGTCTCTCCCCTGCTGGGAAGGGTTTAAAGCTGGCTGCATAGTAATAAACAAATGCATAAATATATTCATGAATGAGTAGGGCTTTGCTCTTTGCTTCTTTGCAAAGCTATTTTAACCACTCTGCTATTTGAGATAATCTTTGGTTATTTGTGCAAATATTTGTATGTTCAGAAAATTTTATGACTCTCAGCAAGAATGTGCACCTGGAAAGTGACTTTTCAAATGATTAGTTTCTATCACTTCCTATTTGTTATTCCTCATTTAAATTTCTTAGGGCTGGTTGCTGGTGATCTGATCAGCTCAAAGAGACCAGCACCAGGTTTCTTTGGGAAAGGTGCTGAGCTCTAGCCTAAGAGGAACAGCAGATTGAACTTTGCTTTCCAAAATCCTGGTCTAAGTACATTGGCAGGCAGTATCCAGATCCTGGAGAAGTTGATCCTTTCAGAGGTGAGAGGATCTTGGGCAAACCAGTGGTCTTGTCTTGCCTCTATGAGATGGAGCTCATGGAAGCACTCGCACTTTTCCCCCCCTCACGCTTTTCCCCTTTCCACATTGTCCTGTCGTGCTTTTCCCCTTTCCACATTGTCCTGTCGTGCTTTTCCCCCTCACACTTTCCTGTCACACTTTTCCCTTCACTTTTTTTCCCCCACACTCTTTCCCCCTCTTGCCTTACCCCCCTTTGCACTCTTTCCCCCTCTCTTTCCAACTTGCACTTTCCCCCTCATGCTTTTTCCTGCCCACACTTTTCCCCTCACAATTTCCCATTCACACTTTTTCCCGCTCTTACTTTTCCTCCCTCACGCTTTTTCCTGCTCACGGTTTTTCCCTCATACTTTCCTGCTTGCACATTTTCCTGCTCTCACTTTTTCTCACTCATGCTTTTTCCCACTTGCCCTTCTCCCCTCACACTTTTTCCCATTCGCACTTTCCCCCTCATACTTCCCCGCTTGCACTTTTTCCCCACTTGCACTTTTTCCCGCTCTCAATTTTTCTCCCTCACACTTTTTCTCCCTCACACTTTTTCCTGCTCACACTTTCCCCTCTTACTTTCCCGCTTGCACTTTTTCCCGCTCTCACCTTTTCTCCCTCATGCTTTTTCCCGCACTTTTTGCCCTCATATTTTTCCCTTGCAGTTTTTCCTCATCACGTGTCTCCCTTCATGCTTCTCCCCTCTCACTTTTTCTCCCTTGCACTTTTTTCCCTGCTCACACTTTCCCCCTCATGTTTTCTACCTCATGCTTTTTGTTCTCCTGCTTTTTCCTCTCATGCTTTTCCTGCTCATACTTTTCCCTTACAAATTTTCCCCCTCACACTTTTCCCCTGCTTGCATTTTGCACCCCCTCACATTTTTTCCCGCTCGTGCTTTCCTCCTCATGCTTTCTACCCCTTGCACTGTTCACCCTCACACTTTTCCCTATGCAATTTTCCCCCATCTTCTTTTCCCCCTCGTGCTTTTTCCCTTTGCACTTTTTCCCCCTTGTGCTTTTCCCTCACACCTTTCCCCTCACGTTTTTCCCCTCAGGCCTTTCCCCTCACTGCCAGGCGCCATTTTGCCCTGTTCCCCTGTGGTGTTCCCGGCTTGATGAGGGATCTGGCTGTGCCCGGCAGTGCAGCCTTGGAATTGGAAGGAGCCCATCGTGCCCAGAACAGGACAATTCCAGCTTCTCCTCACAGCATGGCTGACACCTGGACACCCACATCTGATACAACCAGAGGTGACTTTGTGGATGGCAGATTGTCCATCCCAATTATCCGATGTGCCATGTGGGGAAAAGAGCGGATCCTGGGAGCAGTGACCCTCAGGGCTGGTGCCATGGCCCACCCCAAAGTGCAGTAAAGCTCTGGGGGTGAAATGAGGGGGCTCCTTTGGGCAGCCCTGGCTGCAGGTGATGTGCTGAGGAGTGGAACATTCCAAACCAAAGCAGCAAGTTTCGCTTATTTCACCTGATCAGTTCAGCTCCAGCAGCGTTTCCCAAGTAAGAGGTGACTTTGGCTGGATGTAGGGACCTTGGAGAGGTGCTGGCTTGCCACACAGACCCAAGTGTGCATGACCTCTGGGAGGAAACAGAGGAGCCCTTTTTTATTTCTTATGTTTTATTTTATCTTGTGAATCAGGTTTAGCCTCTTTTGTTGCCAGGGTGTGGAACCTGCAGATTCCCCACTTCTGTCACCTCCAGAAATTGAATTTCTGCTGGGCAGAGCCCTGCCAGATTCAGTCCAGTGTACAGAGCCCCTTTCACCTGGGCAGATGTAGGTGGATGCCTGCTGGGGGGGCTTTTCTTCTGCTTAATTCCTATTTCCAGATTAGAAATCTCCCCCTTCCCTCACACAAGGCATCCACACACACCTGAGCACAGGTATTGTATTTGCACAGCACTTACCTGCCAGAAAGCTGCTTATTTTTGCAGCTCCCTCTCCCCCAGCACTGCTGCCTTCCCTGCCACAGACATGCATTAGCTCCTTGTATCAGCTGTCGGGAGTGATCTGCGCAGAACCAACATCTGTATTAAGTTTGCAGAGCTAGTCAAAATGTTTACCAGGACTATTTAATAGGGAGATCAATAGCAAGTGCCTCTCTGTTTGTTTTAACAAAACAAAATTGGTTGCAGAGCAAAACCTTTTTAGAACAACAACAACAGCAACAACAAAACCCCAACCTGGCATTACTCCAGCTGCAGTGTAACAGCACGGGAGAAAAGGGCATTCCTGAGCACTTGCTCAGATTTATTTTCATTATGCAGTTATTAGGGTAAGGGAGCGTTAGGTGGCTGTTGTCACTGGGAGACCCTCTCCCTATAAAGCCCGTGTGCTCGGCAGTCCTTTTGGAGCTGCACTGATTTATGGCTGTCAGCTCCTGCCTGACAGTGTCCTGACAAGTTCTGCTGGTAGAAGCTTGTTCAAGCTTGAAGTGACATTCTGTGCTGCTGGTTTTCCTTCCCCAGAGAGGAAACTGCTCTCGACCATCCCGATTTCGGTGTCACGCTGAATTCCCTCTAAGTGTGTTTCCTTGCCTGGGGTCTGACTTGCTACTGGAAGCCAATACATTAAATCACTTCCCCAAATTACCATATTGGCTCCTCGCTTGGGGGCTGTTTACAGTAGGTTTCAGACCACTGGTTGGCCCACGTAATGCCTGATTTGGAAACTGGTAGCATCTCCAGTTGGTAGCTGACAAATTCTGTCAGTTTGAGTCTGGCACAAGATATCAACGGAACGTGGGGAAAAGGGGAAAAAGGATTTTTTTCTGTTTTCCGGAAGATAGCTGCAAAAGACTGTTTTGTTACATGCATGCAAAATAGGTATTAGCTGTTTCTTTTGAAAAAAATTTGGATTGGGAAATTATGGCTTGTTGTAATTAAGAGAGGTAACTCTGCCTTGCCCTGCCCAATTCTGGATCTTGCTAAAATATATCCACATGCTTGAATTTAAGCATTGGTGTTAAAACACGCCCCTTTAATAATTAGAAGACTGGATTTATACCCTAACTTTCCAGACAGCTGGTAGATTTTTTTTTCCGTCATCCTCACCTCCTAAAATGTTGTGATGTAGCAAATTAGCCATTTCTCACCATTTATTCTGACGAACAGAAATAAGTGAAATCTGTCTCTGAACATTAGTGCTGCAGGCATGTGAAATACATGGTAGTCTACATGGCAGCAACCAAATAAATATGTTTTGCAGCTTTTAGGTGAGAAGGTGGTAAGGAAAATAGAGAAGGAGGAGCTAAATATTCTGGCAGATACTATGTGTGAATCATGGGGAAGGCTCCAGAAAAAAAGTTAGGAGATATGAATCATCGCCCATGGAAAAGGGAGAGAAACATGTCAGAAGCCTTTGAGTGCATTTATCCAATTTTGAGTACTTTGTATCTTTTAAAATGCAAACCAATTGCAGTACTTGAGTTTTCCTGTGCTGTAAAACGCACCACAATCCCTTCAGTAAATAGTTTCAATGATAAATTAGCTCTCCACCCAAGTTGTGCTTTCTCTGGCTTCAGCTTCCAGCATTGGGTCTTCTGACAACTTTGTCTCTCAGAAGGAAGTGTCCCATTGTATTTATTTTTTGTGACCTGTGCCACCATAAACTGTGATCGAGGCCCTCTGTCACCTTTCCTTTGATAAGCTGAAGGGACAGAGGGCTGTGAGTTGTTCATGATAAGGCATGTTTTCTAGTGCTTTCCCCATTCTTGTTCCTCTTTGAATCCTTCACAATTAACCAATTTCCTGCTTGAACTTTTGCCTCCGGGGCTGTCTCTGTATTCCTGTAGCAGTTGCACCTTTGCCAAAGGCACAGGCAGGATAACGTCTCTATTCTTCCGTGAAACTCCTCTCCCTGTGCCTGAGACTGCGCTGGGCTTTGTGGCTGGGAATGTGAATGGAGATTTTGTGATCAGCTGATATAAAGACAATTTTGGCATGGTTTGGGGTAGAGGTGGTGGGGTCCCCTCTTGGCTCCTGGCTGGGTGAAAGTGTTTTATTGGGGGTGGATATTGTTCAGTTTACAGTTTGCCAAGCGATTCAGAGTGCTTTGTGTGCTCTTTGATCGAGCTCTCCTGCAGTCTCCCTGTCACCTGCAGACTTTATTAATAATGATTTTATTCCAGGGTTTTTTCAATCATTGATTTAATATGTTAAATAGCATGAGACTGAGGACTGGTGTTGCTGGTCCAGTTAAAACTATTCCTATTCAATTTTCAGACTTCTATTCACAGCTACATTTTTCAATCTAAGGTGCCAGTTTTAATCCATTTTAATTTGTGCCTTGTTTAGATTATATCATTCTACCTACAGAGGCAAAACAGTGTGGAGAATCTGATTGCATGCTTTGCAAAAAATCTAAGTGCAGCATACCAACATTATCACCCTTATCAAGCTGATCTGGGCTCTAAGTAAAAAAAAAATCCCAATTAAAATTTATTTCTTGTAAACCCACACAACTGGAAGGTATTTGTATTTGCTCCTTTTGCATTATAATATATAATTTTTGGATTAACTGCCCATTACCTTACCCAAGATGAGAATGACAGTCCTCACAGGACCCCATCTGTTTGTTTTAAATTTTGGAGAAATGTTACTTTGCTTTGGGCTTCTGGAGTATTGTAAATCCCACCGTGTCCCTGTGGGGTGGAGAGCTTCCATGCCCGTTCTTTGCACATTTTCCAACTGACTGACTTCAAAATCTCTTCCTTTTCTAGCTGCTGTTTTAAAGTCCTTTCACTCATTGCTGAGATTGAGTGTGATTCATTGTTTTGAGACAATATGCATATAAAACCTATTTCCCAAATATGGAAGACAGGTATTCATTGAATTCTTATGTTTTCCTCATTATTATTACATTTCGTCTATTTTTCTTCAGTAACAGCTGACAACATTTTTGTTCTCAATATGCTTTTAAAAGTCCCAGATATCCTTTCCTCGTTGATTTCCCTTTTTTCCCCCTTTCTGGCTCCCTTTGTCAAATTCCTAGAGTTATTAGCTTTTGGTTTATAATTGTTATTATCAGTATTCCTTTATATCATTAGTGCTTTGGTTGAAACAAATGTGTTTTCATTCTATGTCTACTTTTAAACTGAGAGAATTTTAAAAATACTGTCAGTTTGTCTCTTGGTTGTGAAATTGTGGCCTTTGAAATCTACAAATGTATTCTTAACACTTTCCTGATTACCATGGAAAGGCCTCTCTGTAGCTGATATTGCTCATAATTATTTCAGCATTGTGAGAACAGTTTTTGTCCAACAGTAGATATGTGAGTGTACACGCTGGAGTGCCCATAAACACACACAGCGCTCTGGAGTCGAGTCTAGATGTTGACAACAAATATGAGCGAGTCATGGTCGCTGTCATTTGAGTAACCATTAATTTTTAACATCTGGGATCAGTTCCTCTGGATCTGTCATTAGGCAGTCTACCCCAAGCTGGGTTGAGTTAAGAAATTGGCTGCCTGTAATTTTTGAAATTCTGAGGACTTTTTAGTGCTGGTAGCCTGAGAACACCAGCATATGCCATTCAGATTGAAGTCCCATATGTTAACACAGCTTTTTTTACCAACACATGATAAATAAGTCTTTAAAGAAGCTGGTCATCGTGTTTTTTACACTGTTTTGGTGGGGTGCAGCAGGCACCAAGTAGCTCACTCCTTGCAGTGTGTTTGTAAGAACACAGATTCGCCAGCTATTTTCAGCTGAAATCTTTTACACAGTGAAATCTTTATTTGCACAGACTTGCAGAGGTTTTGAGATGGAGCACTGCACCCTTTCCTTTGTGCACACCTGAGCCCACTGAGCTGGCTTATGCACATCCTGACCATGTGAGTTTTCCTAGTTACATTAACCAAGTAATATTTATGCTCATAAATCAGCCATCCTAATTCCTCTCATTTGTTGTCTGACTTCTAGCAGAAGCGTATCAGCAATTAAATAATTTCTTCCCTTTGTGTAAGTGGATGCTTTTGTAATTTTGTTCTCAGCAACATGGTTTTGAACTACAACCAAAAGCCTCACACCTTTTGCCCAGGGAGTGGTTATATATGTAAAATTTTCTGGCTTTTTCTGTTCTTAGGGCAGGAGGAGCCTTATAAGATCACATGTCTGCATTGGCTTCTGCTCAATTTGGCCAACTATCTTTGCAGAGAGATTTCCTGCAACTTCCTTGACAGGGATGCACTCTCTCTATCCCTACAATCTTGTCTTGGTCGTTCATATAAACTCCCATATCTGTAGTTAGTATTTCCCCAATCTTCTGCCTTTTCTAGTTCCTGTGGGGCCATTTTCACGGTTTTCCACAGGGAATAGCTATGTTTCTTAAGGAGGATTGTTCAAAACCACTATGCTTTGTTCTTTGTTACATCTGTGATTGCACTTCCAAACCACAGTTTTGTTTCTTTTACCTTCATTACCGCTTGCACATCGCTCCAAAGAACTCTTTTCAGGTGAGAAAACAGAGCCCATCCACTCCAGCTCAGAGCCTCACTCATGCTGGCAGCCAGCCCTGTGTAGCCTCTGAAAATGAAAGTTTCTCAGATGCCTTCTTCAGCCTTGCTCTGAATTTACTGTGTTGCTTCTCTCTGCCTGCTCCAGACTTTGCCTGGCAACTGATGGATAGATTAAGAGTTGCTGCTTAGTGCCAGCCTCCCCCACCAAAACGAGGGATAAATCAAGTCTGACAGATTAAAATGACCCGAGGATTTAGGACAGGAGACCCTAATTTGAAAAAAAAAATCCCCCAAAAATAAGTAGGCATATATTACCCGGCACGTTTGAAGGTCCCAAAAATCTCTGTCTTAGGGCCAAACTGAATAATCAGCAGGATCAGGCAGATGGTTTACCAAGATCTTTAACCTGGAGCCTGTGCTCCTCTGAATCACCCCTGAGGCAGCAGGAGACATGGAGCTTGCCTTGTCCAACTGAAGTGGCTCTTTCCAAGTTATTCACGGCAGGAATGTTGAGGGAAAAGGAGTGATTTTGCATCTGTCCCTTTGAAATACCGTTCTCCCACAGTTATCCTGGCAGATGACTTCCCAAGAGCTCTCTTCAAGTGGTAAATCGAGCTGTCGCCAGCTCCAGCAGCCTAAAGAGGGATGGGACCGGTGACAAGTACATTACAAAGGGCCACGTTAACTCCATTTGTGCTTTGTTTAATGGGATGGTTAAAGCAGCGTGAGCGGCTCCTTGTGGGATCCCCACCGCTCAGGCCCTGGTGAGGGACCGCGGTGCCCCCCAGCTCCTCCTCAGTGATGAGCTCAGGGCTGCACCTTTCTGGTGCTGAGCTCTGCCTTCTCCGCCGGCTTTCCTGTAAACTGTGAAGTGATGTGGATCGGGCACAGGCCAGGGAGGTTTTCCCCCGCACCTGGCTCCGGCTCGCTCGTTTGCCTTTCAGGATGGGCCTGCCGGACCCGCGGGAGCAGCCGAGGCTGGGCTCTCCATCGAGGCGCGGTGCACCGGCTCCCTGAAAGGCCACTGCCTTTCCCCACGGTGGTGAGGGCACATTAAATATGGAGAGGAAGGAACTGCTTGGCATCATCCTATTCCCTAATAGGATTCCTCTCCACACTGCCTGCTTTTCCAGCAGGCACTTGGCAGGGTGATGTGAGAACTGCTGCCCTTCAGCTGCATGGATGGGGCACCCACTAAGGCACGGCCAGTCTCCAGGTGTCCTAAGCCTTTTTTCCCCCCATATACTCACTTCTCTCTTCCCCCCACCCCGCCCCCTCCTTTTCATCCTTTTTTCCCCCCTTTCTTTTTGTGTCCCTACCTATATATGTTTTTAATCTTTGCCTGCATCAGTGATGCCTGCAGGCAGAGCCTCCAGGGTTAGGCACAGCGGGAAGAGGTGTGACCAGCAATCCCTTTGCTAAGGGCGTTCCTCCTGCAGCCAGAGGCACGCAGCCACTGGCTGAGGAAGTCCCGGGGGGCAAACCCGCCTTTATTCTCAGGGTGCTGCTCACAGATGCTGTGAAGCCAGGTGCACTCCTCTCCTCCTCTCCAGGGCACGCTGCTTTCCCTTTCGAGGTGATGATTGTGTTTGGACCCGTGCTGCGGGAAATATATCTCGGTATAAAAATATCCGTCCCTCTGAAAAGGCAGAGGATCATATTTCTTTTAAACCATACCTCAATCAACTTGTGAAAACCTGAAATATATCTGGACAAATCAGATTTATATGAAACAAGGAAAAATATAGCAATTTTGGGGATATTAAATTGAAGGTTCAATGTAGTGGTTCTTGGGCTAACTGGTGCTTGGGAAAATGGGGTTTAGATCGTTTTCAGAGATTCCCCTTTCTTTGCTGACAGTCAGAGAAAAGGGGCAAGAGGCTATTGCTTGTGTTTGTTCCTAAAGCAAATCACGGTTGATAGGTCCAGCTTTAGACCGACCGGCCTTGACAAGTTTCTCTGCAATTCTTTCTGGTGTGCAGTTTTTAGAAATCTTTGAACAGTTAGAAGCACAAAAGGTAGAAAGTTAACAAGACTCCACGGGGCTGTGAGATGGTACCTGACAAGGGAGGAGAGGTGCTCCTGCGACTAAAATAGGCGACACAGAAGGTGGTTTTGTGCTTGTCGGAGAAATTGGGAATCTTGTTACAGGCTAGGAAGGGCTGGTCTGCTCAGACACACAGTGTTCATAACAAAAGCTTTGGTTTCATTAGCTGCATGTTTTCAGGAGGCTTCTTGTAATTTTCAAATGTGTAATTTTTAAGTGAGTTTATTCTGAGGAGTCAGTACTACAACTTGAGTGTTTTGCTGGGGAGCTGGGAGTTGGTTTTCACTATATTTATGGGTATGAAACAATTGCTGGGGGGAGGAGAGAAGAAAAGCCCTTGCTTTGGCCCATTGAAGAAAAGATGTCCTTTTCCACTCTCTATCTCCCTTGAAAGAATTTGAGGTTTTTGCTTTCACTCTCCAAACCTGGGCAGGTAATTAACATCGATGATTTGTCCCGAAGAAGCAGCTTTGGCCTTGCATTTCAGGGAGAAATGTGGTTATTTCAGACTTAGCAAGTGTGCTTTAGGTTTTGATCCTCAGCTTTGGTTTTCTTGTTATTCATATTGATTGTTCCAAATTTGTATGCTGTTTTGCTCTGTGAGTTGATCTGTTTTGTTTCTAGTCTGTTTTTCAATGGACACAGGTTTCTAATTTTCTGTTTTCTTCTTAGACTTTCAGGTTTTAATTCAACGCATGTTTTCCAGGATATTTCTCTCTCTGGGGCAAAGCTGTTGTATGATTGTGTTGCTTGCCTTTTCCTTCCTAGAGACAATGTTAACAGATATCATGGGAGGGATATCACCCTCCTCCCCCTAAATTTTATATAAAACACTGCACTTAAGTCAGAAGCCATATTCCCTTGCCTGTGGATTTTCCTTTGCTGGAAGGGCCAATTCATAAAGCAGATGGGAACTGTCAGCTTTGTGTTTCTTGGGAATATGTTCCAAAAGATATCCTTTACCATGGTATCTTTTGCAAGGCTCTGATGCAGTAAAAAGCATTGGGATATTAAAACCCAGTTAATGGAAAACCATTGACACTCAGCCTGGAAAGAGGGGAAAAACCTTTGACAATCCTGGTGGCTAATAATCCCTTGGTGAGAGGCCAGTGCAAGGGGGCTTCCCTGCTCTCCTCTTGGCATCATTCCTGGGTTCCTGGGTACCTCCAGAGGAGAAGGTTTACTTGCAGGGAATACTGCTTATGGTGGGGAAGCAAAGAAGCGTGGAAGACAACCAGCTCTGAGGGAGAAAGAGCTTGAAAGAAGAGGAAAATGTCCCTGGAGCATGGGGCCCTTGGCTGATGCTCTGATGTTCCCATTCCTCCCTGTTCTTCTCAGCTGTTTTCAAACTCTCCAAATGCCCTGGAGGGAGCAAAGCAAATGGTATTACCTCTGCCAGTGTACAGTTCAGAACCTGGTTAAGCCAGTGTTTGGTCAAAAAAGGCCTGGTCCTTTTAGGGCCTGTTATCCTGCACTTTGGCAGAAAGGTAGACAGCTTTTTCAGCCTGCCCACTCCATCGGCATTTGTGCTCTCTGGCCATGAATTTAAGGAAGATGTGCCAGAATTGACGTTGTCCTGCTGGAACCAAGGGGTTTGGGGAATACTTTAAAAGCTGGCGCAAACGTGGAAGCTGCAGCTCTCCAGCGAATGCCGGTCGGCCAGAGGCACTGCGTGTGTGCGTGTGCGTGGATGGGCTCTCTTCTTTTTAAAAACCTTTGGAGTGAGTTTTTTGGATACTTCAGACGTCCCTTTTTCTCACCCTCAGATTGTTCGCCGCCTCCCCAGCAGAGTGACATATTGTTTGCAGTGGAATTTGACAGGCTCAGATGGCAGTAGCTGCTGCAAGATTTTTTAGTTCTTGTTGGTGCTACGACAGGTCTCAACAAATTCCCTCGCCCACTCGCCCGTGGTGCATAAGAAACTTTCTCTAGTGTGAGGGGAGCTTGCCCATCAGTTTTGTCAAAATCTCAGCTTTCCTTTAAGCATGATGCAGAAATTCTGGCTTTCTCAATGTGACACAGATCTGCTCTACGACAGTGATGTTTGCAGATTCAGGAAGGCAGACAGACAAAGGCGAGTGAAATGTGAGCTCCCAGATAACCCTGTCTTGGCTTTGTGATGGAAGTGAACTGCCTGAGGTATGGGGTGGGAAGAGGCTGTGGGTTTCTGCCAAGGAGATGTGGCCCCATTTTTGTGCTGTGTTCAGTGCCCCTGTGTAAGTCCATCCCCTCTCTTTCTGTGTCTTTGTCAAGTATACAGGTGACAGACCTGCAAACCCACCCCAAATACCAGGAGAACATATGAGTGAGCTGTGAGCTTGTCATTCACTTCTGCATGTGATGGTAAAACCTAGAGGTTTTACCTCTAGGCATCTTCTTTAGGATGAGCAGAAATTTGCCCTGAAGGACCCTGTTTTTGTCTGCTGTGTCTGCAGAGGAGCCCCCACTGCCTGGCCTGGGCTTGGCATCCCTTTGGAGCAGGACTGTTCAGGGTGACAGTGGCAGGCATAGGTCTTTGTCTGAGAAGAGATGCTTATTCTGAGGCTGAGGACATCTCCATGTCCCTTGTGTTCCTGCAGGAGTGAGGGCTTTGCAAAACTAGAGGAGACATTTTCCAAGGCCATGAGCCCCTTTTCTCCACGCACTTTTGGAGCGTGGCATTCCCACCAAGCCGTAAGTGCTTCATGTTTGATTTAGGCTCAGCCTCACAAGATTATTTTCAAGCAGTGGTCCTGGGGCTGTCCCACTCTCAGGCTCTTTTCCTTGGCATAAACAGCATTAGCCCGAGGGTGGCCCTCATCTGTGCCAGATGCCCACAGCCACGGCAGCAGGAAATCAATGGGGCGTGGGGATATTCCCCGCCACTGCTCGCCGCCGCTAATAGCTGTGGTGGTGTAGGAGTCCCTGTGGCATTTCCACATTACCTGGAGATTTCCCAAGGCAGGAGAAATCCTAAGGATAATTAAGCCTGTTTTATTTAGGGCTGAGCTGAGCCATCAAAGTGGCATAAAGCAGCCTAAATGGACCAGAGGATCTGGCACCTTATGCGAAAACTAATCATTTTCTGAGGTGGTCTGATAATTTCCGAGGAGGATATAAAATAATTCACACCCACATGTAGCTTTTAATGAGTAGAAAGGCCTCTCTGCTGCATGTTCTGGAATTGTACTCTTTTTTTTGGAAAAAAAAAAAAAAAAAAAAAAAAGCAACCCAATGATGTTTGCATGCAACAAAGCCAGAGGGAGGCTGTGGCAGGAGCAGGAGCTTGGGGCAGTGTCTTTGTTGCTGTTTTCATCAGGGTTAAGGGCTCAGTGACCATTTGGAAACCTTTTATGGGCAAACTGGCTAGCAGCCAGTACTGCAAATTTGCACTCCTGACTTTTTGATTAGTCAGTAGTCCATCAACAGCAGTAGAAACCTGAGAAACATTTGCAGCTAACCACGTGAAAAGCAGGTGTAATAAATCAGGTTGTTCAGGTTTAGTCCCAACTGGGAAATGTGTGGATGGAGGTAGAAATCTTTCCCTACTCCTCTGGTGGTACAGCAGAATACCTGCTGCCTTGCCCCAGTCCCTCTCTTTCCAGCAGGATTTCAGCCTATAACAGTGACTGCATTCCCATTGGGAAATCACAGATTTCCAACCATTTCTTTTAAGATCTGCAGTGAAATTGTGTGAATGACAACTGTTCATCCATCTCATTGTAGGATCAGGACCACAGCAAGGACTTTTTAAGCTTAAGGAGCGAGCCCTTAATTGCTCTGACTGTGCTAAGTGGAAGGAGCTCTGTCTGTGCCAGGGCCCCGATGGCAGCAGAGGCATCTTTTCTATTTATTTGCCTCTGTCCCACGGGATCCTGGAGTGTGTGTCTGTGCGTGTGAGGAGGGGTGGACCTGAGCTCTGCTCCCTGGCTCCTGCCATGTCTGTGCCCAGGCTTTTCCCGGGAGCAAATCAGCAGAGCTGGTGACAGCAGAAGCCATGAAAAGACCGTGGCAGATGTGAGCCTGCTCTCTAATACTTTATGAATACTGAATCTGCTTTTTCTTCAGGGGGAGGGTGGCTCTCTCTCTGTGTTGTTGCTCGTTATTTATCACACGAGGGGTATACACAATACTGGAATGGGGTGTTGTTAATAAAAGTTGCAAAGTTGCATCCTGGAGATGTATTCTGGCAGGGGGAGATACAAGAGAGAACAAGAAAGCAGGAGGGAAGTGGTGGTGCCATGAAGACAGGTCCATGTTGCAGACCATGGAAGAGCTTTAGGAGCATGTTTTAATGACATTTTATTTGTTGGTTTTTTTTTTTTTTTCCTTCTATGTGGACTACTGAACCAAAATGGTCTGGTAATTGTGGGCTAGAATTTTATACCAGCTGCACAAGAATTCTCTCTCTCCCAAGTTACGACATTTTAGGATTAAACAAAACCTCCCTGAGTCCCTCAAGATGAATATAGAAGTTGTAATCTCAGGAAAAGTTTAGGGGATGTGTCCTCCAATCTCAAGAAATGGCAATTTACAGTCTTGGGAGAAGAAGGGTAGATGGGACAGGTTTCTCAGAGGGGACACATTTTGCACTGACTCCCCATCAAGTGACACCCAGCCTGAAAAGTCACAGCCATACAATAACTTAGCACTGCCATTGCCTTGGCTGTAGTGAAACAGAGACCTTCTGGCTCTAGCCAGCAGTTCAATTTGTTTCCCAGGTATTAAAATAACAACAGAAACTACTGAAATAGGCAGAAAAAAGTGGAGCTCTTCAGCATCCCCAGCATCAAGCAGGCAGCAAGAGCAGACACATCCAGGGATGGTTTGCATGCTCGGTGCTGTGAGTTGTCAGTGGTGGATATTTGACAAAATCCCCTTTTTATAGCGGTTTTAAGAAAAAATTAGTAATAACTAAGCAAACCGCTGAAACCAACTGAGCTGAACAAGGGAATAACAACAAAACAAAAAGCCCAGTGTGTGTCTGTTGCCTGGGGCAAGCTACAGCTGATGGATAAAGTGACAGACGAATCCTTCCCTCATTTCCATTTTAATCTCTGTCTACTAATTGTCATCAATATCATCAGGGTCACTAGACCACTAGTGCGAGTCTACAGCCTTCCACAGGAACCGCAGCTTTGTGCCTGCCTGGCCCCCAGGGCTTTGCCCCTTTGCTAACCTGGGCTGCGCCTGGGATGCCTTGGAGGGGGAGGAAGGGCCCTTGGAGGTGAGGTGGGCTGGGTGATGTTTCCCGGTGTCAGCACAGGAGGCTACTCCTAGTGTCCGGCATTAAAACACAGGACAATTGCAGCCCTCTTTGAAATGAAAATTACTTATACTCCCTTTATGCCCAGGCCAGCATTTGAGAAAAGGGCAGCTGGGAATCCAGCTCCCATTGGAAGAAAGGGCTCATTCCGACTCTTAAATCAATGACTGTGTGATGAAAGCACGCTTTGGATCAGGCCCAAGGAGGACAGAGTCAAAGCTTTTTGTCGGTTCTCTGCCGGGTGCTTTCTCTTCCCTTCCTTACTCTGGTGTGTGTAACACGTGTGACATGTGCCACACGACTGCTCAAGGGGGTCTCTGCTGGTGACCAATCAGGCAGTCCCCTGGAATTTTGTTGCCTCACCCCCCTGCCCAGGAAAGGCTCCGCAAAGTGTTGTAAAGGTAATGTTTAACCCAGGGGCTCCAAGCCAAATCCTGGCCTCTGTGCACAGCTTGAGCACAAATTGTGCCCATGGCAACTACGCTGCAACTTGCTAGGTTGGAAACCTCCCATCCCCACTTGGAGGCAGCCATGTGGTCCTCTGCTTCTGCTGCTAAAAAGTAATAGATTTTTGGCATTTACTCTGTACCTTCATCCTGCACCCAGTCCTCCCTCCTTTATAGGCATAGTGTGTTCAGGTGATTCAACGGGGCTCTGGGTTGGATCTATTGGAATTGCTCCCTCAGACAATTTTCAGGCTTCTGGGTTTTTTGACCCTGTGGATTCTCCTTCTTCTCTTACTAACTCACTCTTTCCACTTTCTTTACTCCTGCTTCTCTGCGTCTCAACACCCCTTTGGTTGGTACCATCTTAATCTCTTCTCCAAATCTCCCTCGTTTCTCCTGAGTTACACTTTTCCTTAGGCTTCCCAAATACTTTCTCTGCAACCATTCCTTGGCAGATCAGATTCTTATTCCTTCTCCCACCTGGTAACCATTTCTTGAACAGGAGATGGGAGGCTAAAAAATGGACTTTTCTTAGTTCTGCTGTTGATTTGGGATCAAAGGAATTCACAGTAGCTGCAGTCAGCTCCTGTGTTCATGTGGCTGTAGCTGGTGACAAGGGCTCTGCAGGCTGTGAAGCACATCCATCCTTTCACTGGAGATGGTGACCCCGTTCTAGGATGCTGTGTGGCTTTGAGGTTCCACATTTGCAAGGTGGTGCCTCTGTTGCCTGCGGGGAGGCGGTGCTGATCCTGGAGAGGGTCACCTTGGCCTCAAGGTGATCCTCTTTGGCTTGCTACTCCGTTGCTTGTGCTTTTTGAGTTACCCAGTGAATTAGGAAGGGGCTGCTGCAGTGTTAATGTAATGTCTCTGTGTTTTGTCCCCGTGGCTGTGTGGGGAGGCAGAGAGGCAACAAAAAAATGACTCTGTGAAGCCATCTGCTGCAAATCTTCCCAGAGGAAGATCTGGAATCCCCCTGCTCCCACGAGGAAAATCTTCAGAGGCCCCTGCCCTGTAAGCCGCGGTCCCTGCGGCTGCAGCTCCAGATCTTTGGCGCTTATTGGTAACATATTTGCAAAGCTGCCCTGCTGTGATCACTGATCTCTGCCAGCTTAAATTTGGGAAAATGCTTTACACAGCCTTTCCTCTCCCCTCCCTCAACCCCTGCAGATCTATATGCAAGACAAGAAAGATTTAGTGTTTGAGCATAAGCACTGGTCAGCCAATCTGCAGCGTATCTTCTTGAAAACCCAAAACAGGTGCTCTTGGGCCATCAAAGTCTTGAAGCAGTTAAACTTCTTTTCACCTCTGTTGCAGTTCCTTTAAAAGAAATAGAGAGATCTTCAAAAGGTGGAAGGGTGGCAGGCCAGAAACGTAAAGCGTGTGCAATCACTCAGATACAAGTGGCACCACTAAAAATTGCCTTCATATATCAGCTTATGGTTTACACACTCTGGCAGAAAGGACGCTAAAAGGTCAGCAGAAAAAAAATATATATGTCAAGCCTGGAGCTGTGACTCCAAAGGTGTGGAAAGACATGATCTGAGAAGGGTTCTAGAGGGACTGGATAAGTGCTTGATATGGCAGGATTTTTTATTTTATTTTATTTTATTTTTTGCAAGGGAGCTGCTTGCAAACGTCAGCACAGAAGCCAAGCTATATACTCGCAGTAACCTCTTGCTACGACCCCTGGTGACAAGACGGATAGTTCCATTCATCTGTGGGTGAACAGCACAGGCTCTCTGCATTTTTTACTTGAAGCCCTGGATGAATTTGTTTGCGGAGGGGAATGTCACCGTTGTGAATGCTCTGATCACTCATGTGCCCATAGTGAAGTCAGTGGTAGGGAAGGAGGGGGGAAGGAGGGGGGCAGAGCAAGGAGAGGAAAGCAAGCTTCTCTCTGGGGGTCTGGGGGATGCCAGCCTGTATCCAGCAAAACATCTCCAACCAAACATCAATGGAGGATGTGACTTCCAAACAGAGGGATCAGCAAATATGCTGTAAATTAATAATGTGCCCTTTTAGTAGCAATTGCTTTATGAAAATAGGTAGGGCTTTTTTTCCCCCCTCCTTGTAGAAACAGCTCTGAAATAAGTGGGTCTCACTGGAGTTTTGTTTAAGACTGACCCCTTACTTTATTAACCGTGTAACATTTTAAGGTTGTTTTTTCCTCTCTGTCTCCTCCAGCAAGTCTCTATTGATCACTGTTTACAGTTATAATCCCTTTCAAATTTATCATCCATGACTAACACCACACGTATTGATTGGTGCTGACGGATGTCCCTGTATGGTGTATACCCACAGTGATTCTGGCTAGTGAAGTACAGTAGATATATTTTTTTCTCTCCTTCATTTGCTTTTTATAGCTTTCTGCTCCCTCCCTTTTGTTCTCAGTCTGACTAACCTATTTCACATAAACACCGTGGGATTAACATGTCTAAATTTAGGACAATTTCTTTATTCTTGATGAGGTCTTTGGAACAGGAAGGAAAAGGATGGGTAGTGGTGGGGTTTGTGTCTTTTTGTTGTTTTTTCCCTCAACTGGGAAGCTACTGGAAGGAGACAGGCCCTATAGGAGATCAGATTTATGAGGGACATCCACATGTCTTAACCTAAAGCCTAAAGTAACAAAGATGTAAGGGCTAGTTTTTTTTGGGACAAATTAGATGTCACTGGTGACTAAGGACAAGGTGTCCGAAATCTGGACTATAAATGGAGTCATTTGTCAACAATGCATTTTTGCTTGCCTGCTGCAACATTTCCTCCATCTCTTGTTGGCCAGAAATAGAGCTTGAGGTTAATCTCTTTTCTGAGCCACCTTGGCTTAACCTGAATTTACAAACCTGAACCCAAATAACTGAACAAACCAAAAGCCCCTGGACTCAAATGTGCTCAAGGATTTTGCTATGGTAGCACCACAAAATTTCTGTCAACTAAACTATTGTTTTGTTCTTGTTAACTCAAACCTGTGAACTTTACTTTCAAAGACTGAGTTCCTTCCAGATTTGAATAATCTATTTGTAACTTTCTTTTTGTGTGTGTGCTTTATGCGATGGTTTAAATACATGTTCTTGTGCACGCATTTTATTTGGGGGTAATAAGGCAGCAAGTATACGACAGAGTTGTTAAACCTCAGTAAAAGCATTTTTTAATAATAATTTGGCATTTATTTAATATATAACCACTTTCTTATTAAATCTAACTCTTAAGATTTAATAGGATAGTTTATTGTATTATAGCATTACTACTACAATGCTATAGTTATGGTTCAAAAGGCATTTTCATTATAAACTCCAGTTTGCAGGTGCTTATAACTTCCTGAAGTACAGCACCTCTTTTATTTGAATGTGAAATCACTCACTGCACTTCTCAATTTTTTTCTTTCATCTCCATCTCCTTCTCAGATACAAGGACATTTAGATGTCAAAAATATAAAAAAAAAAAAGAAGAAAAGCAGCAGTTACTGAGGAGCAGCATTAGAGCTGAGACTCAAAATTCACCAAAGTAAGGGTTCAGAGTTAGAGTTTAGGAAAGAAACTCTGGACCTTGATCAAGTTGCTGTGCCCATGTCTGGTAAAGCACAAAGTTTGCTCAGTAATGTGCTGTGCCATTAAAAGAAAAAAAAAAAAAAAACAAACAACAAAACCAAACAATTCTCTTCTGTGTGAGCATTTCCCCCTCACCTTGAAGGCAAACGGATTTGTCAGGTGAGGTGGCCAGGACTGGACTGGGGTCAGTGTACTCACTGGTGAGCTGGGTTAATGAGCAGGTTTTATGGTGAGCAAACAGGACCTGCCCTCAGCAGGGCTGCCTGCAGGAAAAGGACAATTTCTGTGCCTCTGAAAGGGTGGGCACACACTGTGTGACATCCACAGTGGCCACCCAGCTTTGCTCTGCTGTCACGGTGGGCTGACCCTTACAACATTACTCAGCTTCAGTAAATGAAACATTTAATTGCTATTTGGGCTGAGAACCACTTGTAAACAAATCTTAGCCTCAACAGGAAACTTTATAGTTAAATAAGTAAACGCTGACAGAGAGAGACTGGAGACACAAAAGGCCCAAACAGGAGCACAGCACTAAACTGCCCCATAAAACCTGTGTAAAGAGAGTTCTTCATGGTGTCACAACAGCAGACTCTTTGCTTTTCCACAGGCTGAGTTTGCACGTGGCATAATTTTCCTTTATTTCAGTCCTGGCCCAGAAACTCCTGCTGGAGTGGCACTGAGCAGCAGAGGGTTGGTTGGTTGGTTGGTTTGTTTTTTTTAATTATCACCAGGCTTAGACAAATTTCTCTTTTAGTGGTGGGAAGATCAATGCAGGAAGAGGGACATGTGCCACTGTTACAAAGGGTGCAGCCTGTTCTTGCTGCTGCAGAGCTGGAGCTGAGCAGAAAGCAATTCTTTTAAAGTACAAATTTTGGTAGAAGTCTTCTGGATCTATGCAGCAATGCAATCCTTTTGCTTAGGTCTGAAAATAAAATCTTTCCTGAGAATACAAGTAGAGGTAGGTGTGAATTCATCAAGACAAGAGTTGTTGTCTCTATAATCCCTTGTGGGTTTAGGAACCCTAATAGTTTCCTCAAATAAACATCCTCAACTCCACTCCAAAGTAAGAAGGTTTGTAGCTCTAGGCCTTCTGCCCTCAAACTCCTCCCTGTGGCCATGGCAAGGCTGGAAATGAAAATTGTTTTCAAGGAAAAACAGATAAATTAGGCAAATTTTTGTGGCAGGACTGAATTTTCTGCAGATGATTCTCCCCACAAAGTTTTGCACTGCTGAAAATCCTCGTGCAAGGTCCTTTTAATGTTCCTCGGGTGCACCTCCAGTGACCACAGGGGTAACTGCTGCCTCTGTCCAAAAGAGAAAAAAAACAATCATTTAAAAGCAGCAGCTACAAATAAATTTATTAAATGGAAGATGATCATATAGGTAGCTCTGAGCAGCTCCTGAATTTTCAGAGAACTTGTAGTGCATTACCACTGTTTCAGCCTATTCTGTTGGGGGTTTTTTGCTGTACAGGTAGGCTTGACCTCTCTTTGCCAGTTTTAATTTTCCTGCTGTTTTTCAGTAGCTCTGTGGTCACTTTGCTAGCAAAGGAGCACTATGAATGGATTAATGAGTGTCATGAGGAAATAGGAAACTGTCTCCTTGATTTTTTTTTTACTGTTTTAGTAAACACAAGTATTCAAAAAACCTTGAAGGTACAAGAACTGAGAATTTTCTATTTTTATTTTTTTCCTTTTGTGAGGATCATTTAAAAATACCCACAGGTTCATTTTTGTGTAATGCCACACAACTTGGCATGCTTCAGATTGTAGTTAGTCACTTTTTGGTAGAATTCTCTTATGGAAAAATGTGTGCATGTCATTTTAAAATCATATTCAAACATATGGAAAATCCTTTGTGCTTGAAAAATGTGGAAATCTGGTCAAAAATGGGCTAGCTTTATTTTAAATCCAGTCAATTTTGTTGTCAATGTAACTGGAGCAGAGCTTCATTTTTGGAGAGAGAAATTCATCTAGAAGGGTGACATTTCCTGGCTGGGCAGACCTGTTTTGAAATTTGAAATAAAACACAAAAGAAAGAGGTGA
The DNA here is from genome assembly GCF_051311805.1 of Agelaius phoeniceus. NCBI lineage: Eukaryota > Metazoa > Chordata > Aves > Passeriformes > Icteridae > Agelaius > Agelaius phoeniceus. The sequence continues at coordinate 114,018,554 of NC_135267.1, read as the reverse complement.
AGTGAAACACCTCTCTTGGATTTGCTTTTCCGATAATGAAGTGAACCCTGGAATTTTCATGGGCCTGGGTTGTCCTGTCATTGAGCCCAGAAATCTTCCAGGATTTTGGACCAATTTCAGCCAAGGGAGGGTCTGGAAATACTGATATTAAATTGCAGATCACTGGGGATGGTGCAAATGTTGATTGGGAAAAGTCCGTGGAAACTTCCTGGAAAAGAAGGAATGATTGTCAAGTAGTTTGTATAAGGATACCTTAAAGTTGCTGGATTGAACTGGAGCATCAGGAGAAAAAAGAATTCTTCTCCACATAAAAAAAATAAATTAAATAATCATAATAATTCAAGTTTTTATATCTTCTAATGGTAAAACATTTTGGTTATTTCAGACACCAGCCTTTTCAGCTCATTGCTTTTCCACGTGGCCAGAAGATTGTCATGACCTCTCTGCAGCAGTTTGGCCTTGGATGGAACTTCTTACAGGTACTTCTTTTTTACTCTCTGGGGAAATGCATTTTCATGTATTTGTTGCATGTATATTTTATTTTCACTTCTTTTTTTTTCCTTTTTTTTTGGCTTTTCTATTTTTTCTAACCTCAGAGGTAGCAATCCAACTGCTATTAGCAAGATGTCTATTATAGTGTCATTAAAAAAGCTATAGTCAGAGCATGGAATGACTCACATCATGGAGGAGTTAATAATTCACTGTAATAAAAGTATAAAGTTTTATGATAAACCACTCTCAGGGGAGTTAAATATAATCCTTAGCGGGTCACACACTGACTACAAAGCTTACATTTGTAATGGTAATTTGAATTTACTACATCGCCTTTAGTTTTTAAGCGTTTGTATGTCATTAGACCTTATAAATTGATTTATATATTCAACTCCAGTATAATTCTACATAAAGGTACAATAAATTTTATGGATTATAGATATGGCATCTAAAACAGTTTAGAAAAATAATTTTATTAAATTCACTTAAACGGCGGTGATGAACAGCAACGGGGATGCCAGCCTGGCTCAACTTCTGAGGGCTGCACGGTGGGGACAGAGGGAGGGGACTGGGCCATAACTGGTCACCAAAGTCCTCACTGAGGGCTTCAGTGGCACCAGTGCTGATGCTTCACACAGCTGTCACTGACCAGGAGCCCCGTGCTGCTCCAAAACTGGGACACGTGGGGTCCCCATGGCCTCTCTCAATACTCCGCTGGTGACGTTGCTGGTGAAGGAACCTGCAGGAAAGGACTGTGTTTGTACCATAAACAAGGCATTTCTTCCTAAAACCAGGGGTGCACCTCAGGTTGGCTTCAGCAGGATGTCTTTCCTCAGCACTGCGCCTCCTCTGCACTCTTTATCAGAAATAGCTGGTGAACAATGAAAAGATCTTTTCTTTCTTCCCCCCACCCTGCTTGGATTCAGCAAATATATTCACAAGAGGAGCCATTAAAAATGTTCATCTTGAACATTCTTTATTGATGTAATTTCAGCAGAGCTGACTGTGAGGCAGTCGCTGTTGGTATTCTGCCCCGAGATGGCAGATCCTGCTCAGAACCCTCATCCTGTGAAAACTTCTGTTTGTGTTCCCAAGCATGTGGAGCAGTCCCTGAAAGCCATACAGGACACAGCTCAGAAACACTTGATAAACTTCACCGTCTGTTTCTTAAGTGGTTTTAAATAAACAGCCAGCTTTTTAATGCTGCTTTTCCTAAAGTCGGTGTAATTTCAGTGCTGATCTTCAACCCCCTTTGTCTAATCCGCTGTGTAATCTTTCCCATAACAAACCTAAAAAAGATCCTTGTACTCCCTGGTGGGCAGTTATCAGTGTATTCCCCATCGCACTCACACATTAGCAAAGCTTTATCCCATCATCGCTGTGGTTTTGAAAGCATTGAGGTAAATCTCAGGTGGCATCCTGCACTCAGTGGGTGTGTCACTGATGAAATGACCCAGCCAGCTGGACAGGTTTATGTACAATTTACTGGAAATGTATTAAATGTGTCTCGGGAAATGATTCTTTAAAACGTTCTCACTGCCAGTGCAGTAAAGATTAAGACCTTGGCATGAAACAGGGAAAAAAAAAATTAAATAATTTTCAGAAGCTTGATGTAAAATAATGATATTAAATGTAACTTAAAGTCACCAAAGGATGAGCATTTAGGTTAAATTCCTACTCCTCCCTTGACTAATTCCCATAATAATTCAGGGCTCTCTGAAACTTGCGGGCTGAATTTGAGCCCTGGCACAAGCACACTGAGCCCTGCTCTAATCCCTCTCAGCCAGTTTGCTCAGACAAATGCCGGATTACATTGGCAAAACCAGAACTTGCAGGTGGGCAAGCTCTTGGGAAAATAAACACTGTTATTTTCATGTAATTATTTTTGATATTCCAATTCCTCTTCTTATATTCATTAGCTTAAATATTGTGAGGGCAGCACTTAGGCTGCCTCCCAGATTTTGTTTGTGCCTGAATTTCCTAAGGCACTCAGGAGGACTTTACAATCTCCTTGCTTAACATGCAGTTAGCTTTAGATGCTACTGCATGCAGACTTTAAAAATTATTATTATTTGTGCCTTTTGTATGCATCTGTACTTCACCATGACTGCCTTGTTTGCTTTTATGGAGCACCAAGGGGCAGCGTGGCACGCAGGGGTAGCAAGGGGGCTTGCCTGGCTTTTGAGATGCCTCCAGGGCTGCTGGCATAGGGAAGGGTGATCAGAATAAATGCAAAAAGTGGATGTGACCTCTGTCCCCAAGCACTGGGGTTGCAAAAGGTGGGAAGTGGCAAAGGGTGCCACAGGCTGCACAAGATGCCAAGGGGACGGCAGCCAAGGGGCTTGGAGCACCTTCCAGTTCCAGCATCTAAAATTATGCTGGGATAAACTGCTTTCTGCAGTATCCTTGAACATTTGCTCCGCAGCAAATAAAGGCATTAAGTCCTTCCTCCTCTTCCAAATACACAATTTAGGAATAAAAGGTAATAACTGACGATATACAAACACTGAAATTTCCATTCTTCACAGATTAAATGATCCTTGCTGCAGATCATGAAAAGAACCATTAGCGAGGGGGGTGGGCTGGGGGGACACTTGGTGTAGTAACAAGCAGTATATTCTATGCTTTAATAAGAGGGAAGCTGATGGAGAGCTGCAGCATTTAAAATCACAGTGAACACAGCAGGCTGATTTTTGCCAGAGCAAGATGAGTGCAGGGGAACAGAGGTGGGAGAGATGAGGAGCAGAGCTGGCAGGGACCAGGTGCCCTCCTTGGAGTTTCACAAGTTTGTAATTTCAGGGGTTCTTTTTGAAAAGCATTTTAGCCCTCCCAGATGGGTCCTTTGGCTTCCTCTTCTCATGAATTCAGGCACATTTTGAAGAAAATATTTCAACTCCTGTTCAAGTCAATAGGAATTGTCGTTTAGCATAGGGTTATGGAATTAAAAAGAGTAGTTAGGATGTCTTTACAGCAGGCAAAGAGTTAATGGCTTCAAGTTGAGATGGAATAATTACTGCCTGGACTGATTTACTATTTTATTTCTATGATGTTTGAAAATCTAATAAATCATTTTACTTTTATCTCGATAGATAATACTTTCATTAGGAAAATTAGAGGCTTCATTATAATGTTTATCATGAGCTGGAAGCTTTCTTCCAAATTTTTTTTAATTTTGTTTTTAAGTTTTAGGATTCCACGGTTCACTTTTGCCAGGTTTTAATTTTCTTTATCAAGTTTTCATTTTCTCTGTCATTCCTGAGCGAGTGCAGCAGCAGAGTGGTGGGCTGGATCAGACCTGGGGCCTGCTTTGGAGGTGCCACCCACGCTCTGTACCTGGGGAGATGTAGATGTTTTGGAAAGTCAGGCTGGAAGCTCTTTAGACTCTTAGATGAACAGATATGGAGACTGGAGGGGATTGTGAAGATCTTGTACTCTCAGTTTCTGGAAAATTCAGATTAAAGGACTCCTCCCAAGCAGCAGGTGAGACCCCTTTATTCCCACCAATGCAGTGCTGCCCACTTGCTTGATAAGCTCCAATTTGGCTTGAATGTGCAATTTTTAACCTTTCCTCTTGTGCAGAGTGTTGGTTTTTGCTGAGAAATCTCACAGGGGTGGTGTGGGCTGGGGCTTGTGCTCACTCTTGGCCCAGCCTGGCTGTGGCTTAACCTCCTGGCTGCCATCTGGTTTGATGGTTTGCCATTAATACAGATTTATGGCATGGGCACCAGGGCCACAGGAGCTCCTCACCTGCAGCAGGGCAGTCTGACACCCATTCCTGTTCCCTGCAGGAAAATCCTTCACTGCTACCTTGAGTGCAGGACTTTTCTGCATCCAGCCACAAGGAATGTCACAAGGCACTGTCTGACTCCAGTGTAGTGTTTGCAAGCCCATTTCAGTCCCCATTGCTAATTATGTTTGTTTGAAAATGCTTAAAGTGGTTGTAAAAAAACCCCAAAACACAACAAAAAAAAATTGGTATCTTAATCTGGAGGATGCTTCCTTACCCATACAACATCTGTAAGCTCTACATACTCACCACTTAGGCTGATTGCTTGCACAATTAATGTGCTTTGGGTTTGTGATTCTGTAATCATCCGTTGCATTGCAAAATGCACAGCATATATTGAAAGGTGTCTATAATATGTTTTAAAAGGAATTCTTAACTAAGCTGTGACCTTGACACACTCTGAAGGTGAGGAGGATCAATCATAGATAAAAGGAGGGGAGCTCTCGGAGGACATGTGTACCTAAGACTTTTCTAGGTGCAGTTCTGAATCTGTATTTATTGGTATTTATCTCTGAGAGCTCAGACAAGTAGAGATGCTGTAATTGATTTTATTTGAAAGTGAGAGATGGGGTCAAATGGAAGCTTTTGGGTCTCCTGCTTTTACTTTTCTACCTATATAGAACAAGGATTTTTACTAGGGGTGCTTAGTGACATTCACATTTTTTTGGCCAAGCAAAGCAAACTCCACCTTTCCTACCTTCAAATGAGCTGGGAAAGATCCTCATCCTGCCAACTCATCCTTAATTGGCCTATATAGTAAGAAGCAATTAAAAAACTAAAGGCCTGATTAATAAAAAATGTGTTTATGTGTCTGTGTGTGTAGGGGCTTTTCCTGCACTCCAGCTAAAAGTGCAAGAGGCACGTTAGCTTCCAGTGCACCTTTTTGCAATTTATTCCTTCCCTCTTTTTCTTCTGAGTCACAACTGACCTTTTCTCCTGGGTTCCTCTGCAAGTGAGTGTGGCAGAGTCCTGGAATATCCTGTGTTGGAAGGGACTCACAAGGTTCATATGAGTCTGAGGAGATGGAGGTGTTTGGTGTAAACCTTGTAGACAAAAAGTAAAGTTTAGACAATATGTGAAAATGCCCAAACAAAGGCTAATGGCTGTGAGTCAGCAGTGCTGGTTTCTGTTAGCTGATTGATTTTCAGCAAGCCACTGGCTTGCTAGGCAGGTTGTGAAAGATCTTTGCTGGCTCTGCTGGGTGTGCAAAGCCTACAATTTCTTTCTCTCTTTTTCTAAAAGAGGAAAAATAAAATAATGTTAAATAGTTAATGCACAGAAGAAAAGAAAGAGAGGAGAATAATTTGTCTGATGCTGAAGTTCATGCAAAGCCCCAATTGAAGTTTCTTTCTTACAATTTTTTCAGGTCCTTGTTTAATAACTGGATGCATAAATGCATTGAAATAGATGATTGCAATTCCTATAATTCTTTATTTTTTTTCTCCTTTCTTGTTTTTGTTCCAAGTAATTTTCTTTGTGGGGTTTTGTTTTGTTTTTTCTGCAAGGACTCTTGGGATATAATTTATGTGAATCCTCACTGCAGAGGGCTGCACAGGACTGCACGGTGTAAGGCTGATTCGTGTTCATTCTGTTGTGAAAAATCTGTAACTTTTAGAATGATCCCCACTGCAAACACCTCAGGGTCGGGTTTTGCTGCAGGTGCTTCCATCCAGTTAGGTTAAAATCACCAGGTTGCTTAAAAGTACCCCAAGAAAGCTCAGTTTCTCGTTGTTGCTGCACCCTCTCTTGCGAGCCGGGCTGCCATGCTTTGTTTTTTGGTTCTTCCCAAAACAGCCCAGCTCAGGCACGGATCCTGGCTGCTTCCCATCTGCTCCATGGCAGTGGTGAGGAGCCCTCGGTGGTGCTCAGCACCATTGGGAAGGTCCCCACTCGTGCCAAGGCAACCAGGGACCGTGTCTGTGTTTCCAGGTGCGGTGCCAGCCCGGCGCTGGCCATACGGTGTTCTGTGCCCAGGGAAGAATTACCCTCTGGGCAAGGAGAGGTGGCCTCCGGTCCACCTTCAGGATCGGAATCTGATAAACGGTTTCGAATGTCAGTGGCCTGTTGTTGGTAATTAAATCGTAATGACAGATCCGTGCTGATACTATCAAGGTGCTTTTGTCCCGGGAGCCCTGCATTAAGAGGAGCCGCAACAGCAGTTTTGCTTGTTACCTCTTCCTCCTGTTACAGTTAAATAGTTCATGGCCATCAGCTTCCCCCAGCAGGAATGTGCTCTGCCCCCTGCGTGGGTTTCATGCACCATCACCAGGAATGTGAGTGTATCTTAAATATTTGGATGTTCAAATGTCTGTTAGCCCTGGCTCACCAGTGTTCCTGGTCGCTCACTCCACAGGCACACATCTGCTTGTGCATCTTTACATCCAGACCTGGAGCCTTTAAAATTTATCTGTTAACTTTTGGAGAGAGGAGGAAAATGTCTATAAGAAGGTTAAAGTTCAAAATGAAGGCACTCGGTCAGAGAAGTATCAATATGCAGCTGTCAGGAGGACTGACATTCTTAGTCACAAAAATACATTTTTGGTTTGTAGGGGGGGGTTAACTTCTTCCATTATAAATTATTAAAGCCACAGGATCTGTCATGGAGATAATAACAACAGTCACCTTCTTAAAAACAACAGCAATTGCTTTATTCCCATATTGTTGTTTGTGCCCTGGAAAGAAAAGAAGCCAAATGAGAGTGTTTCAGATGTTTTGGTGAGTGAGTGCCTTCAAAGAAGTTTTGGAGCCCTTTTCCGTCCTGTTCTGTAGAGGTCAGCAAGTTTGAGGAATTACAGGCACTAAGTGAAAATGAAAACATCAAGAGGCTTGCTGTCTATCACAAGTATCACTAAATCTTTTTGAACAACCCTGGGCAGTGAATTATGGAAGCATGGAATTGACTTACAGTTTATTTCTAGTAACAGTCAGTTACTATGTCAAATCTAAAACCATTCAGAAAAGCCTATAAAAATGTATGACAAACTAACCAGCAACCTCTAGATCTTTTTACATGTGTATGATTTTAGAGAATGTCTTGCCAGCACTTGTGGAAATGAACAGACAGGACATTTTCACGAGGCTGTAGTTTTTTTGTTGGTTTTTTTTTTTTTTTGCCCTCCTCGCTCATGTTGTTTGGCATCAGAGAAAGCCTCTGGAGTAGCTTTGCTGGAGGAAGACAATATGGTGTGTGGGCAGGGGAATGGCACAGCTCTTGCTCCTGCCTCCCTCGGCGATGAGCTCCCCCTCTGTGAGTGAATGCTCTCCTAACAATCTCCCAAACCTTATCGCAAGGGGCCTGGTGAACACCTGGGGACCTTTTAGCAACGGTGTTGCACCAGCCAGGCTCACCCCAAGGTAAGAGAGAGGAGGACAGGTCCTGCCTGAGCCTGTGGGGCTGTCCCGCTACCAGCGAGTCTGGTTCTGCTGCTGGCAGAGAGAAAAGCCAAAACCTTGGGTGTTCATCTGACCTCATGGCTCTGTGGGACAAGGGGAAGGGTTTCTCCTGGCTGCTTAAAATGCAAGTTTATAATTCCACATGGTGCTGTTTCTAAAAGCTGGCAGGAGTCAGGTTATTGTTGGGCAGCTCGGGGAACAGAGGATATTTCAAAACAGCTCCATTGTGTTCCCCCTGCAATGAGTCCCTGCTCCCTATTTCCCCCAGAGGACTCCTGGGAAGTGGCACTTCCCTAAAAGTGCTGCCAGGTCTGAAACGTGTGGTTGGCTGATGCTGTGGCTTTTCAGGAGAGGCCTTTCCAGTAATGCTGGAAAAAAACCCCTTAACTCTCCTTGGGCTGGATCACGAATTTTAGGGTGGGCAGGGCCATTTGGAACTAATTCTCTAACTCTCAGAGATGAAGTCTGGGTTCATAAAACTAAGCGAAAATAAATTACTTTAGAAACACGACACAACTCAAGGCAGTAGATTGTCACTCTCTAGTCACTGTTTTGATGGGCAAACTGGTGTCTATCCATTGGGTGGACCTTTAAGGAGGGTATTTGGCCACTTATTTGTGAGGACTACCCTGAAGACACCAAACAGGGAGCAGGTCTTTCACAGCTGGCTTTTTGTTTTCCTTCTGTGTGAGTGGCAGACAGAATTAAAATGTTTAAACATTTGCCACTGCAAGAATGAATGCAAAATGTCATGGGTCCAGGATAGCCATTTTGCTTTCCTTGTGGTGCTTGGGCTGGGAAAGCATCCAAAACCGAGTTTGTCTTGCAAGAAATGATTTCAACATCAGTCCCCTGGCAATTGTATTTTAAAACTAACACAGCCTAATAAACTTTCACTCATGAAACCATCAAAGTTGTGTTTACTAGCAGAACACTCGGGTCAATAAAAATACTCCACACTCTAGGATTTGGGCTTTTATTATTCTGCATTTATTGAGAAACAAATTGCAGAATAAAGTGGGGCCACGAATAAAATACTCCTATACATTCAGAATATAATACAAAATGTAATTAGGCAGCACGTTGTTAAAAGTCAGGACTGAAATCTAACAATATGGTGTCACCAGTTGTAAACTTGTAACTGTATAATACATAATTGTCAACTGTTGAGAAAAGATCTCATTTTGATAACACATATTGAGATTGGAAGCTTGTTTGTTAATGAGGGGTCTGAAAAATACTTATGACTCCAGGATGCTTGACAGCTCTAACTGCAACATTGTGCTGCACAGTCAAAGAACAGCGAGTTAGAAGGAACACAAACAAAATATAAGACCTTTTTAGGAGCAAAGAAACAGGCATGTTTGTATTTAAGGAATGCATTAAAATCACAGCTATCCTTCTCTGATATTAGAATCAATCAATAGATTGACTCGTGATTATTTCTATTCATTTCTATTTTATATGCACAATTTGCCTTTAAAACTGTTGGATTTTTTTTTTTTGTCTTTTCAGAGCTGTTCATAATATTCTTAGCTTCATCTCTATGCAGAGGTCTGAGGAGAGGAGTGCTCTGCTCCCCTGGATGCGGGCCGGAGCCAGAGCAGCTCTTGCTGCCCACCTTTGCTGGATCTCAGCACAACCCAGCCATGAGCTGTTTTCTCTCTGGGTTATGTTATTCCTCTCCTTGAGCAAAACAGGAGGCTGGGATTTCAGGATGCCACCAGGTTTCCTTTGGGGCTGTCCCCATCCCTTTATGGCACCACCCACGTGTGGACCTGGGACCTGTTGGCTGCTGGACAGGGCTGCAGCCCCCAGCATTTCTTTGTGCTGGCTTTCCCAGCTCTGTGTGCCTGCTGGAGTTGTGCATAAAGCCAATATTCAGCACAAAAGAGCAAAGCCATATAGGTTGCACCAGCAGGTTGCTGCACACCTTTTATTTCTGATCTGTGCTGCTTTTATTTTCTTGGTGAGGGATTAAGAAGGTATTGTTAAGGTTGTTCTGGATGCCACAAAAACTCCAGGTAGCATTTTGCAGTGAATTTCAAAATTTTTGAGTAGTGTTGTGCTGGTAAACTCAGATTTGAACTCCCATGGCATATATTCTGTTCCCTCATTATCCCGAGTGCTCAGGAAGCTCTGCACAACCCGTAGCAACTTGTTTTCTCAGAGGGAGTGATTACATGTGGTAGAGTGGGTTTCTTTTGTGTGTGTGTGTGTGTGGCAGTCATATAAAAGCCAGACCCTGTTATTTTTTAGAGTATTTGTAGCAGCTGCAAAGGAAATGTCCGTGTTGCTGTATGTTTTAGAAATGAGGTGGGGAGTCTCGACGCCTCTGGAGACTCTGCTGGCAGTGCTGATCTCTTCAGGTGGCACCTGAAGCCTGACTGAGCTCACTGCTGTCTGAGGAAGGATGCAGGTGGAAAGCTTTCCTCCCGTTCACTCCGCACCCCCAAACCCAGAAGGAGCAGTGGCCACTTTGGACTTTAGGAAGATAAAAGAATATGGCCGGGTTTGCGTTGCCGTACTCTTCCTGCTGCTGACAAAGACTGTATTATTTAGTGCTGGTGTCACAACAGCCTGCCACAGTGGCACTGGAAATGTGTTTCCAGGTCACCCTCAGGGATATGGCTCTGAGCTGAAGGCTCGGGGGGGACTGAGCTTTGTGCTGACTGAAAAATGAACTGAAACTCCTCTGGTACCTCCAAGGATCACAGTGGCTCTCTGCGCCCCACACCAAAATCAGGGTGGGGACCTCACCAGCACAACAGAGGGTCTGGGCTCTTTTTCCCTCCTTTCTGCTTCCTCACTGAGTCCCCTGCCCACTTCATTAGCAGACTTGCCTTGGAAACTTTTGGAGGTAGGGGTTGCATGCTTTAATTAAGCAGTTCAAACCACCAGTTCTATTGCTTCCAACATCAAGCACTTCTTTTTCCTTACTCTTACTAGAGCAAACCTTCCTACAAGGGTGAGCTACATACAGGATCCTGTCTGCTTTCCTTCCCTCAGTGCATTATGTATTTATCCTCCAAATGTCCATTTTCTTATATTTTCTTTTTGTTTTCCCTTAAAACACCCTTTAACCATTGACGAGTTGAAGCAATTGCCATAGAAATACTACGTACCAAAGTCTGCTCAGGCTCAGTGCTCCTTCATTATTATGGTGCAGCAAATTCCCAAATCCTGTTGGCTGCCAGCACCCTGAAAGGAGGAACCTCTGCTCTCTGAGGGGGGCAGCCCTGTTAGCTGGGGTTTGGCACTGCACATTGGGCTGCACTGCAACCCCCTTCAGAGAAAAGTTTGGGAGCATCTTCTAAATTAGGGGGCCAGAGTGGGGACCAGAGCCACCCAGGGGCAGCTGGCTGGACAGTGCCTTCCCCTGCATCTCTCTGAGCTTTTGTCCTGGAGCTCCGCTCCGCTGCATCCCGGGACGGCCGGGGACACTGGGGGCTTAGTGCGGAGTTGTCAGAAATAATTGTGCTCCCAGCTTCTTGTGCTGTCAAAGGGGAAGATGTTAAACTCTCTGGGAAAGCTGGATGTGAACAGGGATGGACAGTGGTCCTCCGACCATTACAGCCCACTTCCTCTAATTTTTAAAATTTATATACTTCGTAATGCATTATTAATTTTCTTGAGAGTGATATGACTTTCAAGGCTATCAAGGGACTAATCTATTTTTTACATGGAGTAGAGAAGGATTCTAGGTTTGTACAAATAAAATACTCCCTGGAAGCAATACAACTGAAATGATATCTGCAAACATCACGGCTTTACCTCTCTTCTGAGCAAACATCAGCTCTCTATAGAAAGTTAACACTTTAATTAGACAGAATTTCAAATGATTGTGTATGTCTGCTACTAAGTGAAAGCGTTTGTATCCTTTTTCATAAAAATTGCTTTCTTTGTACAGGACTGAGCTAGGAAGCCTGGGAAGAGAGATCCAAATCCTTAGTTTAAAGGTATTTGGGAAATACACATGATTAAACAATCACTGGTATTACCTGAAATCCAAAAATTGGGTTGCTATGGGTATAGTATATTTGCTTAATTCTAGATGATTGTTCCTTGCCTGCAAGGAAAATTATGTGTGGTTGCAGAGATTTAAATATGCTTTTTTCAGTGGAACTCCAGGTATAATGGTTTCACAGGTCTAAGTGCGGAGATAATTTTGGTTTTTGGATGTTAAACAGTAGCGAATATGTGCACACTGATTTAATATAAAATCTGGTGGAAATAAATAAAATCCAGCAAATGTTTATTTGGGAGTTGGGTTTGACCTCTAGAATAATGTTAGCAGAAGGTTTAATATACCAAGTTTGGCTTTTTTTTAATATTTGAAAAAATAGCATGAGTTCAGTAGAATAGTCCTCCTGAAGAGTCGAGTACAGATGAGGAATAAGGTGTGATTAAAACGTGCCATGGCAAGAACAGTGAATATTTTGTAGTGATTCACATTTCATGGACACTCAGCTCACAATGTATCCACTTTTTCTTTTTTTTGGATGCTGTTAGCTACAAAGCTTCATACCAGCCTGTCTTCATACCAGCTTTGGAGGGAAAATAATGTCCATTTTTTCATCTCAGCTATTTTCTCCTCTGCACTCTTTGAAATTCCTGTCACTGATACCAACCACAGGTTCTCCTGTGCAGAAACATAAAAACCAGGCAGGCACGAGGTGTGATCTCTGATCCACCAGATGTACCTGGGGCACTGAGACAGTGCTCAGTGTCAAATTAAGTCTCATTTGGATAAAGCAGCCTGGGCTGGCTGCAGAGTTTGGACCTCTCAGTACTAAACCCACAATTGTCCAGTGCTGGTGGTGAGGAGTCAGCTCAGCTGCCTGTGCTCTGCTTTAGCAAAGGGTGGAGCAAAGTTTCTCCCCAGGCTCCAGGGCCTGGCACTGTCAGAGCTTTTGTGTATGTTGGAGTAGGTAGGAATCATCCATCTCCTTGTGCATCTGTGAATGTCAGAGATAACTTAGCTGGGAAAGGCAGGGCAGTTGTGGTTCTTTGGGCTTTCCTCTGGGAGGCTGAGCTGCGTTTGGTGCACCTGAGAAAAAGGGATGGGGTGGTGTGTGCAGGGATAAATCAGAGTGGCTTTTCAGTCCAGATATAAATCTGATCTGCTGGCAGGACTACCTCTGTGGAGCAGCTCCTTTGCTCACCTCATCCACCCAGATGAGAGAATGGGAATTGCCTTGCAGCTCTTTTCAATGCTGCTTGAGTGTGCCAGGACCTTTGTCCGTTCTGTTTGTGGACTGTCCATAGCCAGAGCTTTGTTCTCTGATGCTTTGGTGGTTGTTTTCTTACCAGTGGCAGCTGAGCTTTTTGTGCTTTAACACTGGGGTTATGTTGGTCAGTGCCAGAGGGAGGCTCTGCCACGTCCCAGGGTAGGGGCACAATTCCCTTTTGGGCTGTGCAATTTAGCTGAGGCCCTCACTGCGGGGAGTGGTTTGCCAAACACTCCACTGGCACAATATGAGCCAGCAGAGCTGATAACAGGGGTCCACCTGGAGAGCAGGGCAGCGATATCCCTGAGTGATGCCATCCAAAATAATGCTCTTATCCTCTAGAGATGGTGTGGGATAGTGGCCAGCCTCAGAAATGGGTTCTTGGAGACATTTAATGAGCACTGGAGCCTTGAGCAGCCCTACATTAAAAATGCTCCCTAGGCATCATGGAACACAGAGGTGGTTCCAAACCAGCACTGCTTCCAGGGACAAGCAGTGGCAAGAACTCTCAAGCCTCAATCTCGTTTATGTACTGGGCACTTCTCACTCCTTGATTCTCCTTCAGGGCCCTGTGGGGGCCTTTGATCTCCTTTTCAGTTTTTGGGGTGCAGTTTGGCCTGCGCAGGGCAAGCATGTTGCTCCAAAGCATATGGAGTTCCGAAAGTTTTGTGTTCTCTTCTGATGGAACCTTCTGTCAGTGCTAGAGGGGACCCCACGGGTCTGTGTGCAGTACAGTTCTAATACTGTACAGAGCTGGGATGGACAAGCAGGACCATCCAAAAACCCTAATTCTACAGTGGTTCAGAGGAGGAACATACCTGCCTGTCAAAGCCTGAAAAAAACTAGTTATGAAAGACAAAAAAAAAAAAAAATCCTCAAAGACTCGTTAATTAGTACCATACTGTGAACGAGTTACCCAAAATCTGCTTGGAGCGATCACGCACCCCAAGAGCTCAAGAGTTTTGCACCCAGAGCCGACACTGACTTTCTCTGCGGCCCCGGGCAAGTCACTTAACTCCCCGTTGTTCACTGAACTGCAGAGGGGAGATAACAATCCCTGCCTACCACGAGGTAGGTTGTGGCAGGATAAATTAGCTGTTGGCTTTTAAAGCACTTTAAAGATGTACTGCAAAGCATTAAGAGCACTTGTTTTTATGAAGACAGTAATGGTTAAATGATAATTCTGTGCTCTCGCTGAATTTGTTAGTTTTAAAGTGTGAGTGTTATGCTTCTACAATATGCTATTAATCCAAACAAATTACTAAGCCTTTGTGTGGTATGTGAGGAAGCCCATGAATTTACCTTTCCGTAGCTGTAAATGCAGTGGAAAGGATTTGAACTTCCCTTCTCACCTCAAAGCCTCTGGCAAACTGGTCACTGACATAATAAATATACAGCATTTAATAATGTTTCACTTTTCCTCTTTAAACCATTAGTTGTTTCCTGCTTGACTAAGAAGAACTTCAAATTCAATTCATTAACATTTCTTTAAATAGCCCTCTTAACAATGCCGGCTTGGTTTCCTCGTTATGTTCTGTCACTAATAGCGGTTTTTACTTCTAACCTGTTATTAATTAGAAATAAAGACTGGATCTCTTCATTTCTGAATTAGTTTTAGTGCCTCTTTTCTCAGAGGCCGAAGAGGGTCCTGTTTTTTTTTTTTTTTTGGTGGTTTTTTTGGTGGTTTTTTTTTTGTTTTAAAGCTTGGCGTGTCGCGTTATATAATTGTTCCTGGGGTAAATAATTTAGCTGGCCGGAGCGAGTGCGCTCCTGTCCGCCGTGAGTGGTCAGCCCGGCGGCGGGCAGCGAGGCATGGCAAATCCGAGCCAAAGAGGGGCACAGCTGCATGAAACTTTCATTAGGGCGGCCGAGGAAGGGGCCGCGGCTCCGCGGTGCTCTCGGCGTGACCCGCGGCGCTGCCCGGGCTGCCGGGGCTCCGCTCCGCCGCCGCTTAAGCATCTTTGCCGTGAAGCACAAATGAACGGGCACAGACCGTCTCGGCCGCCCTAATCTTTTCTTTCCCCACTTCAAAGCCTCCTGTGTTGCATCTCGGGCTGTAATTACCCTTGAGGTATTTCAGGCTCGAAGCGACACCGGGAAAATTGCGCTTCCCGATAATGGTAGTCCACAGTTGTGTTTAATCAATTATGTAGTTGGTCATGAGACTGGCTTTTTAGTTACAAGGATTTTAAGGCCAGCCCCTTATGCCCTGGCTGAGGAGAGCAACAATACCGAATTAAAGAAACACTCTCCATTTGATGCAGCTTAATCTAGGCTTTACCTGCTTAATTAAAACCACGCTGCCAATAGCCACTTACTCCTCCGTGCTCTAAACAGCCGGTCGAATGCCACACTGTAATTTCCTAAGCAAAACCGTTTAAGTTAGGTGGAGCTGCAACACTAATTTTTACGGATATAAACACATCCACTCAGCAGCAGCAGCAGCAGCATCTCTGGGTTCCTGGGAGCTGGTGGCAGTGCTGTAGTGCAGGGCTCGGAGGTGCGGGGATGCTGGAGACGAAACGTGAGCCGAGCTGGGAATTAAACGCGCGGCCTCGCTAACTCGCTCTGAAAGATACATGACAGCCAAAAGCTTCTCTCCCCAGCAGTAATGGAGTTGGCTGGGGTGCAGGGGGGTGCTGCCAGCAGAATGAGTTCAGGTGATGCTAACTCCACAGCTGCTTTGAGATGTGTGCTAGCTGGCTGCTTTGGGAAGGCCTTGTTTGGGGAGCTGGTGGTGGTGCTGCAGGCCAGTCCAGGTCAAGCGATGGTGTATCCTGGTGCTTGCAAATTCATTGTGGGGCGTTGTGATGGTAAACTGGCAGTGGGACTGTGCTGGAAAGGTGAGAAATATTCAGCCCTTAAGGGCTGGTGACACCCATCCTGTCTCACACACTGAACCCATGGAAGCTGTGGCACCTCTGTGGATGTTGCTGGGCGTTTGCCTTTGGTCCATGTTGGCTGGATGACCACTGAGGAGTTGCTCAAGCTACCACTGTTAGAAAAGCATCCAGGCATTGTCCTGCTTTCTCCACCTTCTGCCCTGCTTTCCAACACACCGTATCTTTATCCAATTTCTTCTCCCTGCCCCAAATCTCCACCTGTTTTTCAGCAATGCTTAGCAAGCCACTTACAGCACTTCTCTTGCCTGCTCCTCCTCTTTGGAAAGTCTCATGAAACCTCAATCATTGATGTTTTGATCAAGCATGAGGTACAAGTTTGATGCTATTTTGAAGCTGTTTCACTTGGGGAAGAGGGAAACTTTCAAAATTCAAAACATCTTACAAATTCCTACATTACTTTGGTTACTTCTGTGCTTGTCAGCTCTTTGCCTGTGATGCAAGCTAGTTGCAGAAGTATTGTCTCTGAATTCAAGACATCCAGGAGAGTTGATGATATGTGAGGAGGTATTGATTGATGTATACATTTATACATCCTCTACAAATTCTCCTTTCTCAGACAGCATTACAGAAAACTGTCCCAGAAGAAGGCAGTGCTTTGAATGTCTGATGTCCTTACATGGTTCCAAGCAGCATATCTGCCTGTAGTGTGGAAGGTAGGTTATTCCTCAGCCTTTTCCCTCTCCTCTAATTTTAGACTTGTAGCATTCTGAAGGAGTTGTTGTTTCCAGCCGTACAAAGCCGGTGGGCTGCCTTGTTGGGAATCGCTCGTTGCCCTAACCCAGTTTCAGTTATTCTATTAATACACCACTGGAGTCTGTCTGGAGCACAAAGTCCTCTGTGGACAGGCCAGCAGCAATGTCTCTCTCCTGGAGCAATTATAGGAAAAGTTTTACAAAGATGATAATTTGGATAGAAGTGATCAGAGGGGCACAGTAGAGAGAAAAAGAAACATTGGGGGAAAGTCAGGTTGGAGCTCAAAACTGAGCTAACGGGGGCTCAGTTGATGACGTGATTAAATTATAAAAAAATATACCTTGCAAGCACAGTTCCAGACTGTTCATGGAAAAGAAACAGCTCTTATGGCAGCAAGACTGAACTTCTGAATCTCCTCTTCTCACAGCATTCACATGTGAGCAGTGGACTCCTTTCCTGAGCAAGGTGTTGGTGTTAGTCCTGATGCAGTGGTGATGATTTCTGCACTGTTCTCCCTGGCTCTGGGTGTGGGGTTAGCCAGCAGCAGCAGGCTGGGCTTAGCCTGAATCCATGTCCTGATCAGGTTGCCCATATCATCCCACACGTGCTCATGGAGCTCCAGTGCTTCACTGCAGGTTGGGCAGACGGGCTGATAGGGGACCAGCCCCTGGAGTGCTGCTTCACACCAGTGATTCAGTTGTATAGCTCTCTGCAACCAAACTTACTGAGGACGACAGCCTGGGCAGTCCCATGGAATTCAAGAAATGTTGTTTCTGTTCTGAGGAGGTTTTTAAAGGGTTTTAATTATGTGCATGGTTAATAAATGCCATGCTATCCATCCTCAGTCATGCATACATGTGCAGTGTGCTGCTCAGGTACTGCTGGCCCGCAGTGAGGGTGAGGTGCAGCCAATTTTTATGATGTAGCATTGCTTGGATTGCTTTTGGGGTAAGCACAGGAAGGGATTGTTCCCACCACCCCTAATAGACAGACAGAGAGTGTGTAAATCTTTAATGTGTCTGCAGCTGGGAAGGCAAGCGGCTGCTGCCCTCGCCGTAGTCAATTACGCCGTCTTAATTTGCTCTGACATAAAATTAGTTTTTCCCTCCCCATCTTATTTCCTCACACAAAGCAGGGGTAGAGATGGTTACTGTAGAAAATTAAGGTAGGTTTGGGACCTGAAAGGTGAGGCAGCAGGGAATATTTGGTTTTTTTAGGTTTTGAAATGCTGTTTGTTGAACAAGCCATTTCTTACTTATCCCAGATCTTGCCCAGATTTTGTGGTGGTGGCAACCTGAGGCGGCGGGTTCAATATGCTGAGATGGAAGTGTACCTTCCTAGTGGTTCAGATTGCCATGGAAAATGCCAGCTCCAGCAGCACAGTTGTATCAGGGAATTACAGAACTGTCACAGTTTACTTTTAGGATTGTAATTATTCCTCTACTTATGAAAAAAAACAACCCTTTCCATTGCACCCTGCTTCAGGAATACACCCCAGAGAGTTCTTACATTTGGCTTCAGGTGGGAGTTCTGAACACGGTGGGGCAGCAGCCCAGAATTCACTGTGCAAGTGCACAAGAGAGGTGTGATGATAAACATTTCTCCCCCAAACTTTGTATTTCTCTTTCTGTACTTTCTCATTTGGGTTTGTTGTTTTCCATTGACCACCGGCTATGACCATATGGCTTCTCTTCTGTTTTCCTCTGTGTCTTCTACCCCCCCTGCCTCTGAACATGTTATAATGTTCACAAGACATTTTAATATCAGTTCTGGTCTTGCCTAGCAGCACAAAACATCTTGTGTATTTGCATTTTTTAGTTTAATCATTATCTTAATAATTTTTGGGCAGTAGCCACAAAATCTTTTTCTCTCTGTCTCGTCTCATCTTTAAAGCAACAGTTCATGCGTCTCTCATCTCTACCATGCCCCATTACAGTTGTTTTAAACCCACATCTGAGGTGTGGTTTGGAAAGAGGAGATGACAATTACCTGTCTGTAGGACACTTTTCAGGATCCCTGGTTGCTCCAGCCCTCTCTGGAGCAGGCCTTCAGCACTGACAGTGATCAGTCACAGAGAGCTCTCAGGCTCCTGCTCAGGACACCTGGAAATGAACTCCTACAGAGGGATGAGCTGGCATTAGACAAATTCTGGAGATTAAAATAATCCTGGGAAGCATTGGATTAGCAGGAAAGCCCCTCCATCTTCTGCACCCTGGCTACAGCAGATTCATTACTCTTTTTTCCATGTTAGTTATATTTTAGGTGATATAGCCTAGGGAGGCAGTATTCCCATTACCATAAATCCCTTCATTTTTCAAATCCAGCTTGATTTTTTTTGGCTTGGGGTTAAATTCTCTCCTTTTAATTTGGGTGTAGTTACACCAAGTGTGCCTGGGCTAGGTTTGGTCCTGAATGTCAAACTCACTGTTAGCATCTTGGGATTACCTCATGATCTCCTTTGTAATCCTTTTACAAACATATTTTCTTTTCAGCTCATGACAAACCTAATTAGTGGTGTTTTCAGTAAATAGGAATACCTATAGCAAAAGTCCTTTTTCAAATACAGATTTGCTATGACCTGACATTAGTTTGACCTTCCATGGAATCTCTCAAGAAAGTATTTTGCTTGTGTTGATTAATCAAACTTCATGGAATTTACTAGATAAGTAAAAATTTGTTATTCCTAGGTTAGAAACAAAAAGGCTATGGGTCAGAAAATCATGGGAAGATTGAAAATTATAGCTAAACTGTCCCAGCTTTTAGATCACTGCCATATTTCCAAGATGCTTTCCTTACTGACACTCTTGTTCTCAACTACCACGTCCTCATTGTCTATGCCTTGTCTGTCCCTTAATCTTCAGCCTTTTAAATATTCCAAAGCATTTTCCTTTACTGTCCTGATGAAGTTTGAGAGACTCTCGGCCCCTGCCCCAGGTGACTCCTGAGCTGTCAGGAAAGTGTGAGCTCTGTGGGGAGGAGGAAACACCTCGTGGTGCTGAGGTTCTCAACACCAATTCCAAACTGCTGCCTCTTATCCTCTAATACCACCCCACACCACAATCTGTCACAGCAGCCACCAAATGCAATGAAACCCTCTTCTCCTTTTTAGATGCTACTCACTGTTCTTATTTAAAGAGAGATCTGGCTTCAATTATTTACAAAAGAGATGCTGGGTAGAGTTACATACCAGACAAGTTAGGCTGACTTGTCACAATCTTTTAGGACTGCCTATATATATATTTTATTTTGATTGTTTGTTTGTTTGTTTGGGTTTTTTTTCTGAAATCTTTTTCCCCTTAGAGAAAATTATTTGTAATCATAAATGAGTGTTTAGGAAATGTCATCTCCAGGTGCTACAGATGAGGCCTTCCAGGCTTATGAAGTGTACAGAGGAGTTAGCTAATGTGGCATTTTTTAATCTGCTCATTTGTTTTCTCATCATGGAACAAGGGCTTCTGCTTCATTCAAAATGAGAGAAGAGCATTCTAACCAGTATTGTGGAGAAAGTTCAGTTTTTCTCAGATAATCTGTTTCTGGGTTTTGCACATATTCCATGATAATCTGAATATCAAAACAAGATTGCCCTCTTTTTCTTTTATGCATTTGAGAGAGTTTTTTTCTGCTCTTTTCTTAAAGTTAAATAAGGCTCCTGTTCAGATCATACCACTATTCAGACACAGTAGATGCCTCTTCATAGATTATGAACTTGCTTTAAACTTCTCCCTTTTCTGTAACACAATTCCAACTCCGTGGCTTGCTCTCCTTCACTCAAAACTCTTTGTTTTGTATCTTCAGTGAAATATATTGAATTAAGAATAGGGGTTTTCCCCCTCTTTTTTTAACATGTATGTGCTGACAGTAATTGTTTCCTAAGGGTTTGATTCAAAGGCTCTATAAATCAATTGTATTTGGACTACAAATCCTAGAAAAGAGGACTGGAAGGGATATCAAGAGATAACTGATCCAAACAAGACCTATTATATCTATATAATTTCTAACAGATATTATTTTTTTTATTTTTTAAAAATATTTTATTTTTTATTATTTTTATAATTCTCTAATCAACTCTTAAAAATCTCCAGTCATTATTTTTACTCTTAAAATAATGTCATAGCACCCAGTGGATTCTCCCTTTCTGTCTGTGATTTCTTGTCCTGCCCATTCTGAATGGGAACAAAGCAGATCCCTTCCTCTCAGACGGAATCTTCTACACACTTGGATTTTCTTTTCCTGCTTCTCAGTATCTCTTTTTGAGGATCAGCACCCCTGTTTGTTCAGGAGGCCCACGTGGGGACTCCTCAGCACGCTTTCCCCAGGTGGGTTTTCGCTGTGGGATGTCCTCTTTGACTTTTGGCTCCCAGAGGTGGATGCAGGAGTCCAGCTGACGCCTCCTGCCCTGCAGATGGCAGACAGAGGGAGAAGCCAAAGGTCTGGAATTCTGGGGTGTGACCTGCCCAACCTGAGTGCAGCGGGCATGGGTGGCTTGGGGCTTTGCTCCTCAGCCTGCTCATTGCTGCTGCTTCAGATTAGGGCTCCTCTGAGCTCTGCCAGAAGCAATCAGTCACGTTAACGTGTTCCAGAAGCCAAATCTGCCTGTGTGTGGGAAACTGAACCACGTGCTTTCTGATGTGGGCCAAGGGAGATGGTGCAGGGCTTCTGACACCTGGGAATTAGTCTGCTGATTAGATCTTTCACTGGTGGAGCATAAAATACTCCCTCCCCCCATGTATTTTCTGTAACTTAGTTGTTGATAGCTTACAAATATCCCAGTGCTATCCCTTAAGCACTTCTGAGGGAATGTTCATCACCTGTTTTTCTTCAAATTACTTCAGAAAGACCAAAGGGGAACTGACATGACAAATCATAGGGTAAAACAGATTATTAGAAGCAAGAAGGCATCCTTCAAAATGCTGAAGTTCTGTGTTCAAGAATGAAAAGGGAGGACAAGGCTCACAAATCTTCAGGAACCCTTTGAAGGAGTCCCCAGGCAAATGAACAAAGAGATCTGGGTGATATGGTCCTCAGGGAATTCACAAAGGCATTTGAAAAAGTGCTTCACCCAAGGGTCTTACAGGAAATAACCTTCATAAGTTTCTTGCATGGATAAATAATTGTTGAAAAGATGGGAAACAAGGGAGAGGAATAGAGAGGTCATTTCCACAGCCAAACCTTGCAGAGGTCTGTGCTACAGCCCATATTTTTATAAATGTGCTAAAAAACCAGGGTGAGAAATAAGATGGCAAGTTTGGAGGTGAATGCCAACTTATTCAAGGTAATAAAGGCAGGGGTTGACTGCAAAGAACCGAGGAAGTGCCTTTTCATACTGCGTCCCTGAGCGATAGAGTGGGAGATGAAATTCAGCGTGGATGTGAGAGAGGTGGGGTGAAAGTCGCAGCATTGCATTGATGGCGATGAGCGTGGAATTGAATGCTGTCACTTGGGAAAAAAGATGTGGTTGTAACACTGGGCTTTGAAAGCATCACCTCAGTGCTTAGTATTTATTTTAAAAAAGGCTGACTTACTGTTAGGAGCTATTAGTAAAGTAATACAAAACAAAAGAGGAGACACAAAAGAGGAGACACTCTTCAGCACTTTAGACATCCACGCTTTGCCCACATCT
The DNA here is from genome assembly GCF_051311805.1 of Agelaius phoeniceus. NCBI lineage: Eukaryota > Metazoa > Chordata > Aves > Passeriformes > Icteridae > Agelaius > Agelaius phoeniceus. Next base: position 113,996,435 of record NC_135267.1, on the reverse strand, counting down.
TGAATACTTGGTTCAGTTCCAACACTTCAGACACAGCAGGAGTGGAAAAGGCATGGAAAATGAGTGATTAGAGTCAGAGAATGGCTTTGTATGAAGAATCGTAAAATAGTCTAGGATTCTTTAGCTGGGAAAAGAGATGAGGGGATATGACAGGGGGCTGTAAAATGATAACTACCAGCATCGAGATGAAGAGCAGGGAAAGATGGCTCTCATTGTTTCTTCTCACACCAAGTAAAGGAACATCAAATAAAGCTGCTGAGTAAGGCTTTGGGTAAACAAAGTGTGTTGCTGCTTCATGGCACATGTAGGATACACAAGGAACTTCTTTCTGCAGGGTGTTGTGGATGCTGCAAATTTTCAGGTGTTCAAAGGGTGGCTGCTCAGATTTATGTGACAAAATATTTACCAAGGGCTGCTTTATGCAAAACCACTCTGGTTCAGAAAAACCTGTGCACCCCAGGTTGTTAGAGGCTGGGAGGGTGCTCAGGGGTGTCAGATGTTGTGGGGTGGTTCTGTTCTCCTCTTCCCTGGGTATCTGCTCTTTGTGACTGCTGGAGACAAGTCACTGGATTTGCCTTGGTCTGACACAGTGCTGCTGCTCTTCTGTTCAGTCTGTCATTCTAAGGGATGCTCAGCCATTGCTAGTTTTAATGAATTGTTTTCAGTGGTCAAAGCAAATTGCCCAGCTACTGTCAAAGAAATCCAGCCAGGATAATGAGATCTGGCAATTTCAGGAGTGTGGCAATATAATCTAGAAGACAAAGAATTAAATAATTCTTTTAAAAAAAACTCATTTCCCTTTAAAGGAATATTAGGAAGGGAGGAAAAATGCACCTAAACAGTCATATATCAGAGAGGCACGTAAAATGTCCAGCTGAGGAGTGTTATTAATGAAGTGGTGAACTTTAAGTCCATGCATAGCATGCCTCCAGTAGGAAGGCTCTTATTTCCAATGCCTGGGGTAATCTAGCAAAATCCAAGCCGTATCTTTAATGAACAAGGTGGGCTATCCATCAACACGGAGATGACACGAGCATTTCATACCAACCCAAAACCCGACCCCCCCACCCCTAAAATCAAGGCCACTGTGATGCCTCCCAAGGCTGCCCGTCCTCGCCAGGCAGGCAGAGAGTCATGAAATCTGCATGTGACTCTTAAAGGCAGAGCTGCTCCCAAGGAGGTGCTGGTTATTTTTAGCAACTAGTTTAAATTGTTCTGATATTGAATCTGCACCGTGCAGGGGTAACATCTTTAAAATGCAATTCTATGGTAGGTGGCAACAATCAAGCTGAATTACTGACATTGTAAGGAAATGAAAAGTCAAACTGCTGACCATGTGTATTTTATGGTATTTAATTAAAAGTAGATAACATAGTGTGAATGAACCACAAATCAGATAAAAATGGCAGTATATTCTCATATTTAACACATATTTGACTTGTGGTTGCTTGACAATTTACCAGAACAGGTCTATGACGGTCTCCAAATATAAAATCAGGAGTGTAATTAAAAATACTGCAGGGAAGAAGCAATATTCAGTTCAACCCTGAACTACGTTAATCACAGCCACAGCTGTATCGCTTCCATTCCCTTTAACAAGAACCTCATTTCTTCTTCTTCTTTTTTCTTTTTTTTTTTTTAATAAAAGAGGGGAAAAAAGTGTCCAGGTTTTTGCTAAATGAAAATGTTGGGATTAAACAGTTTAAAATGTGGGGCTGGGATGAAGAAGAGGGTAGAAGAGGCAGGGCATGGTTTTACAGGAGCTGTGGTGCAGCTGCCTCGGCCTGGGGCTGTGCTGTGGCTGTGCACCAGGACCGTGGCTTCCCTTCTGCTCTTGGCACAGGATTGTGCTGTGACCTTGGGCAGTTCTTTTATTGCAGCCTGTGCCACAGCTCCTTTCCTGTAAAGCAGGGCTCTCCTTGCTTTCCCTCCTTATTCATCTGTTTGGCTAATAACCAGGAGAGCGAAACCTTGATCTCACTTGTGCAACACGCCCTGTTTCAGGGGCATTTAGCTCAGCTCTCCTCCCAAGCCACCCCACACACTCGTGCTGGCTGCTGCAGGTCTTTCACAAGCGAGGAAACACAAACTGGGCCTGGGCTCCCACCTGCTTTTCTTTTGTTAGTTCTGCCACTGAAATGATCCAGCCCTGATCTGTGAGGTTCTGCCAGGCACACCGGGGTGTTCCTGGTGTTCCCCTGTCCCATGGGAAGGGAGCTCTCACAGCCTGGCAGAGAAGAGTTGGTACCACACATCTTTGTGCTGGGATTCAGATGAGAAGTCCCAAATTCTTCTTGTAACTCCAGCTGAAGAAGCAGCTCTTAGAGAATGAGTGTTTAGCCTTTGCTTGTTTGGTGTCTGTCAGCACAGCTTTCAGCCAAAATAAATAAAGGTAGGCTCTCTATTCAAAGGGAGGGCAGGGAAAAGGGCAGTTCAGGCTTCCCTTGCTCACCTTTATTATCCTCACAGGTAGTGCCTTGCCAGCTTCTCAGCTCCAGTCTCTGTTCCCCCCACCCACTACAAAATGTTGTTTTCTGCCCTGAGAAGCCCCAGTTGATTCCTCCTGCCTCCATCTCTATTGCCTTCTTGCTTTCACCAGCACGTGCCAATGAGCTGCAGTGTGACCAACTGTGGAGAAAGGAAAAAAATCCCTCTGTGTGTTAGTGTGGGGAGTTTTACCAGGTGGCTACATATCCTGGAAATCCTTGGGAGCCAGAGAGCAAAAACCAGGCAGAATGAATTCAAGCACATTCAATTTGAAAAATACAATTTTTCTTTTACTTTTTTTGCCACTGGACAGTTGAGTTTTACTTTTTTTTCCAAGTGTATCACTGTCCACCTGGGGCTTCCAGTCGCATCCAGGGATTTATGCACAAAGAAGGTGTGTTTGGGACAAGGACTAAATAACCTCCTCTCTTTGGTGAAGGAATTCAAGAAAGGATTTCCATGTTGCAATTCCCATTCCCCCTTCTCTTCAGGGGGTTACAGCTAATTAGGGAGAGGGTGACATTTAGGTTCTGGTAGCAGAATCATATAGTCTAAATCTCCTTGCTATTATTTTAGTTGACATGCAATTGCAGTACTACCCACTAGTCTCCACAGATATGGTTTATTCCTTTGGGAAGGGCTGGTGTCTCCCTCAGTTTTGTGTGGAGTTTCAGAATTTCAGAGATTCTTTTGGTGAAATTTTCTTCCACCTTGTAGAGTATATTTCAGTGTTTCTTGTCCCTCTATTGCAAAGCTAATTGTAACACCATTTGTTAACTTGAGAATGAGACTATTTCTTATCTATTTTTAAAATCGGACTTTTTTAGCTTATTCTTGACTTCTGTGCCCTGTAGCCTGAGTGAGCGTAATGCAACACAATGGACTTGCAGGTAATCAATAAAAGCTTGGAGGTCAGAGATGGCATTTGACAAACTTACACTCATGATTAAATATTCTGCTGAAGGAAATACTTAGAGGGTTTCTTTTTGAAAGGCAAACTCAGAGTTGCCCTGATGACCCCAAGGTTTGAATTCTGTGCTGCCATGTAGAGGAGCTGGCTCTGGAGTTCCTTTTTGGGACAACAGAGTCGTTGGTTGCTGCACAGACAGGCTGCTCCTGCTGTGGTCTGTGAGGCTCCTTTTGGCTTCAGTGGTGCCAGGATCTCACTGGATTTGAGAGATGTAACCAAGCAACCTGGGTTAGGAGCCTCGACACCCTGGTCTCCCTTGTCTACCCAGTGGAGAGAAATTATTACAAAAAACCTCTAGGGATTATGCCTTTTTAAGAAATACCAAGTGCAAATTGGATTGCAACAGGTGGCTCTGCTGCAGTTCTATGTGTGTGATTCTCAGGGTTGACTTTAGACTAAAGTTATCAAAATATTCTCCCCAAGCACTAGCAGCTATGACAATTTGGTGTGCACCTGAGGCAGAACTCCTAGTTCTGTTTTTCTGTGAGGGAATTGGTCAAGGCAATGCACCCCAAAACCCCAGAACCTTGTGCCACTGAGGAAATTAGGGGGAATTGCTTTAAAGTTTCATGACTGCTCTGAAACAAGACACTGAGTGCCAGCGTCCTTGATGCTGGCACTGCTGCTGCTCACGTGCTGCCCTTGGGTGGGAAGGTGGGAGTGCTTTTGCATGTTGATAGCTGAACTGACAACTCTGAATTCCCTGTGTCTGAGCTTTAAATCTGTGAATGAGTTGTGCAACCATGAGGTCCTGCTGGAGGGACAAGAGGGAACTCATTCAGGAGGTACTATAGCAGGATCCAAGTGTTTGACAAAGATGTCAAGCACTTCCAGGAGTAACCGTCATCCCACTGTCATTGTTGTCTGGCTGTGGACATGATGCCTGGCAATTATGATGCTCTGTCCACAGGAATTTATCTATTTATCTTTATATTGCCCACACTCCCATAGCAAAAAATCCCTGCTAGTTGGACCTCTGTGAAATCCTTCCCCCCCGCAAGGCTTTGAAGGCTTGGAAAGAGGAGGTAGGAATAAGAGTTGTCTCCAGACAATGTGGCAGTGAATGATTTGGGCAGAATGAAGGTGCTGAAGCTGGAGGCTAATCAGGACATGGAAGCATTAATAGTAATGGGGAAGCATGGCGTGGTAGCAACAGAAAAATGCAGCAGCAGGAGATGACGTTGGCAAAAGTTTCCCTCTCTAGAAGTTAACTCCGTGAATTTTCTGAAGTCAGTTGTAGGCACTTTGGGGAAGTGATATTTGGGTGACAGCAGAACGAGTATATTTGTGGCATGGCATCCCAGTATGCCACTGAGCAGCTTGTCTCAGTGGAAGTAAAATGTGAGAGAAGTACATCATTTAGCACTGAAAACATTTCAAAAGGACACGAGCCAACAGACTCATAAAACTTGTCTCTCCAGATGTTCTCCCCAGAGCCATTAAAATAGGTGGTCTCAATATTTGCTTTTTGATCTCCAGCATGTTACCTTCCCAAAAGCCAGCAACAAAGCCCATGATTAAATGTGCGCACAGAGGAGTATCCGTGCTGGGGCAGCAGGAGTGGGGGGCACGCTGACACCTCGTTTAGTTTGCCACTCCATTTCCCTCTGGCTGAACTCGCAGCCTACCTGCAGTACCTCGCCTGCAATCTGCATGCAGAGTGGGAGGCTTCAAAGCTCTTCAGGAAATGCATTTCAAATGTTCTTCCCGTTATAAAGCATGCAGCCAGAGCAGTCACCCAACCATGGCAGAGGAATCCGTAAAAATGAAGATAGGCTGGTGTAAATCAAAAAGTGAGGCTGGAATCCTGAGAGTTCTGCAACTGCGAGAAGTGTCACATCCAACAGGATGCAATATTTAATGGGTATGTGCCACACCAGTTACAGAGCATGACAAATGGCCTCGCAGGCACCACGCTGGCTCCATTTATACTGTTTCCTTTTGAGGCAGGATGGTAACTCTGTAATGGCTCCAATATTTTGTTGCTCTATTGAACCTGCTCTGCTGAGAGGAGAGACAGTTGACTATGTTCCACTCACATTCTCTCAGGTATAATATACAAGATCCATAATAATTCAATAACGTGAGAGCTCAGCTCTTGTGTTTGTTGGAAAAGGATTTACTTTGCTTTCTTTGGGATAATTACGACTGGTTGTGATAAATACAGATATAAACTCTTGATCTTTGCCTTCAGAAGCACAGAGTACAACTTACATGCAAGTTGAGAATAATTACAACTTAGTTCAGAGGCTGGAGACATAAAAAATGGTGATTGCATTTAGTAGATAATAATTCCACGCTTTTTGTTCTCTATTGTTTGCGATTGTTCTGAAAGTTTTCCTTGCATGGATGGTTTCTGGATTCCAGAGCAGGGCAAGTGCATTTTGCAGCATTCCTTGTAAATCCCATCTCAAACTACAATGGCAAGGGTCCTGATGGGAGCTCCCAGCCCCTTCCTGCTCCCCTGCTCTTTGGATAAACAGCCAAAACAGGTGAACATATGAGAGGTTCCTGGGAATTAGTTGGGCTTCAAGCACCTTGACTATTTCATGGATGGAGCCTGGGATAACTTTTTCTGGATGGCACAGCTGAGCTACAGCTTCAGAGGACAGTGGGCTTTTCCCTGGCAGTGCCGCCTCAGCTCCTGGAAATGCTGGGGAAGCTGTTGTTTTTTGTTCAGAAAGCCAGGTATCTATGACTTCCAGCAGCCCTTTGCTTCCCTGGATCCGCTGGGATGCGGTATCCTCAGTTTTCCCTGACACTGCAAACAGGTTGAAATGGTAGATGAAAGGGGGGAGTGGGACGGAGCTGTGAGTGACTGCATTAGCCTTTCACTGCTGGAGTCCAGGGTTCAGAGTCTTCCTTTGAGCAAATGTAAAAAGGGGTTTAATAATTTCTTTCTAACATCCTTAGTGGACATTTGGCAATGTCATAAAAGCTGTGCACAGGATGGAAAAGAAAAGCACAAGTCTCTGGAACAGGAAATGTGATGTGGAATGGAAGCAAGGTAGAAGGCAGAAAAGTGTGGAGAAACATCCACAGCACCTTCAGCTAGGTGTTTCTAAAAAGCCCATGCTTGTTACACACCAAGTGCACCCACTAATTAAGGAATAATAAGAAAAAAAGGTGGTTGGAAAGCCTGACTGTTTTTCCTTTGGGAAATGCATTAGACAGTTGGAAAGTGCACATAGTCCTATTACTCAAGTTAATTTACACTCAGTCTTCTAGTCCACCACAAGAATTTATGAACCTGGAAGAGCTATAAGTCCCTTAACAAAGTAAACAAACTGTAACTCAGGCTTGTGTTCTTCCAGAGACCCACCACCTAAGGGTTTGGGTGGTTGTTTTGGTTCTGAGGTTTGGCTTTTTTAGCTATAGGTGAAGAGATGATTCAGTACATGGTGCTGTGTCGCTTTTCTCAGGGGCAAACAATTCACATTGCCAGGATTAGACCATCAGAATAGACTTCAAATGCACAGTGAACCTCAGCAAATAAAATCTAACAGCCTTCAGCTATGGCTTGTCTTTGCACATCCAAGGAGTCTGGATAGAGAAGGAAGCCTTGACCTGCTGGGCTCTTTGCGAGCGGCTCGGCCTCCCCCGGGCCCTACAAATTCAGAGCTAGAACAGCCAGAAGATTAGGCAAGTGTAACTAAAACTATTCTGATGTCAGGCCCCTATTTTAATCTCCCCCAAACGATCCAGAGCGTACTCGTTAGTCCTTACACCACATCGGCTCCTCCTGAATGTGTGAGGCACTTAAAGAAAGAAAGTTTTTCACACTGTATACCAGACGACCTTGATGTGATAGACTGCAGGGTTTTGTGACACTGCACACTCAGTGCTATTCAACACTTTGCCTGAAAGGGAGGAAGGAATGGATTTATTGACTTGTGACTTTGACTCAGGCCTGTGTATCAGGACTGTTATTATGTGGAATGATTAGGCTGCAGTGTCAGGGACAAGTTAAACTAGAACAACAAAGGACCTCCTTAACCTTTACCTGGACACAAGGCCATTCATAATGACTTGCATGGTTTGGAAAACTAAGTATATCTTGCAGCACTCAATACTTCTGCAGCTACAGCAAATGAACAGAAATGGAAAAGATGGATTGCTGAAGGACATGAAATGTAATTCAATTCTGCATAGTCCTGTTCAGAATACCAAGTTCAGGTCCATGTCAAAAAGTGGCAAAGGCATCATCTTTCTGTTCTGAGTGAATTTTAGAACTGGCTACAATGCATATCTACCCAGGATTCTTCTTTTTTTTTGGGTGAGGGGACTGGTGGTGTAGCAAATAATGCTTTCCATGAATGAGATTTCCTCATAAGGAGTGTGCATGAAACCATAATCAATGTTAATGACAGCTGGTGCCAAACGTAAAGAGAAGGTCCTCAAATGGCAAGGGAAGTCACTCCCACAAAGGCAGTGTGACAATATTCAGGGATCCTATCCCTGTGTGTGAGGAACAGAGCATCTCCTCGTAGCCAGTGCTGCATGAGAGTCCTGATGTAACAGTCCATTTGTGGTTTTCTAATAGATTCAAAATACTGCTCTCCTTTTTCCCATGGTTGTTACCAGAGCATGTTATGAATGAGCCAGTGCGTTTTGGATGGCCGAGATTTCAGCCCTGCCCAGGCTGATGACAAATTGGTCCTTGTTTTCAGGAGGTGCCAAATCGGGGCTCAGCACTTTGCAGGGCTGAGTGCTTGGCTGTGGGCATTGCCTGGACTCTGCTACTGCAGCCTTCTCTCCTTCCTAACCATATTTATTGGTGATATCCAATTATGGAATCCCAGGCAATTTTCCTTTGGTGAAGAAAGGCAAAGGCCCTTCTTGCAGGAAGTGGTTGCATAAGGTGCAGTAAAAATGTCTGTAGAAAGAAATTAAAACAAACATGATGAGACATGGGAGTTGAAGAAATAATGAAAAATAAGTGCCTTGATGGGAATATGACCAAGCTGCCTGGGGAAGGAGAGGCCAGTTCATGATGGAATGCATTTGATCTCTCCAGCACTGCACAAATGTCTGAACTTGGTGCTCCTGAGTGTCCCTCAGTTGCAGAGCTTGGAGAAACCACAACTGGCTCTTTGCTCCTGTCTAGAGCAGGCCATCACAAAGTGTAAGATAAAGAGAATTCTTTTCTTCTGCCTTGATGTGTATGATGAGTGGGAATTTGTGTTTCAAGCTAAACAAACTAGGTTTGAAACAGCTGCAAGATTGCACCCCACTTTTGTTTTTAAATGCTCAGTAAAGCACATCATTTTCATGGATGTAAACTGCTCTGCTGGTTTATATGTTTGTAGAGAGGTTTGCACTTGGCTTGGAGCCCCAGAAACCTCTATCACCTCTGTGTGTCCCTTTTCCTTTACTCTCTCCTTCTCTATGAGCAGAAAAAAGCCAAATGTGGTCCAAAATCCTTGGTCATGCCAAGGCAGGTGAAGGCACTCCTCCCAGGGGCAAGGTCAGGTCACCAGAAGATTTCAGCTGCTTCCTCCAGTGCCTGTGACCACCCTTGCCTGTGACCATAAATACTGTGTGTGTTTTAGCTCATGTCAAACACAAAACAAATCCTATGGAGAAGCAATTTCTCTGCCCTGTCATGGAAATGAAGTGGGGCAAAACTGTGGCAACCCTTTATTTTACTATTTTACTTCAGAGTTTGTTGGGGTTTTTTTCCCCTAATGAATTCAGTCAGAATTACAGCATTTCTTCTGTTAAAAGGTGTTTGCCACATTTAATGGGTGTGAGTTAATTTAGCAATAACTTAATTTTCCTGGTGCTATTATGAAATTATTCTAGTTTTTTTGTGATGGCTGTGTCAAGGTCAAGTCATGGGATAGGAACATTGCACATGCAAGAAATAAAATTAAGAATGTGAAGTTAAATAATCTCTGGGTGGACCAGAATAATGTTAGATAGAGACAAAGCAGAATAGCTGAGGTTTGATTTGAATTTTTTGCTGCTTACCTGAACTCAGGTCTTTTGAACTAAAAGCTTCAAAGAAATGGTCTTTACCTGCAGGCTGTGGCATATCATGTGTGTACCTGGTCTCTATCTGTAGTTACTCTCAGAGGTCTGTGGGGTTTTTTGACTCCTGCATTCATTTTTGCTACATAGGAATTTTGCTGCTCTTTTTTATCACCTCCAAATTGGTTTGTTGGAAATATCACCATCGAATGCTGTCTTTGTCTTTTATGCAGGTTGTCTAACATCAGAGAAATGCTAGGGTTTACTGAATGAGCCTTTATTAACTACTCAGTCCCTTGTTTAGCTGGTGAATGACAGTGAGTTTCCCTTTGTCGTTCACATGCTGCTTTCATTCTGTCATATCAATATTGCAGCAAATTAATTAACTCCTGTTCATTTTTTTGTTCATTTAAATCAGAGGGCAGTCTGTTTCTGCAGGAGACAGGAGGGAAGGGCACCCTTGTACTGCTCCCAGATCCTGGACTATCTCAGCTTGCCTCTGGGTAAAATCACCTGGAGGAAATCTTGCCTCCCATCTATCTCCCAAGATATGGGCCCCACACAGCAGGATTTGAGGGTGCTGTGTAGGATATTGTGAGGCAGGTTTTCAGGAGCACGATCCCTGTTCTTGTTGGAAGACTCCAACAGCTGGCCTTTAGTTCAAACCAGGCCAAAAGACATCTTATCTTGAACAATTCCAATCTTCTAAAATTACAGGCATCTGAAAAGAAGGGAGAACCTTATATTACATGCAAGAGCCAACAGGAGGAGAGGTGCAATGTGTCCAAAATAACGCTGTAAAAGGAAGAACTTCAGGAGAAGCTGCCAAATGTTTCTTTCAGATAGTGCATGGAATGGGTTGTTTTACTCAGAACCATAAAACATTTATGCAGAAAGAGAGCTTAGTGTTTGCATTGCTTATTTTGTTTTTCACTGTAAGCACTGAAAACTGTAGAAGAAACCTGCCTTCATATTTTTAAGTGAATCATAGTTCTAATGATGGCTCTTCAGCTGGGATGATCTGAGAAGTTTTCCAGTCATGAGGCTGCCCTGCAAGAGTTGGTAGCCAGCAGAGAGGGGAGTTCCTTTACATTTTTGGTTCTCTCAGGACCAGGCTTCTGCTTCCAAAAGCCAGCAGTCTCTGCAGGCACCAAAAGATCAGCAACCTCCAAACAATTTCAGACAAATCGCCCTTTTGTGTCAGAGGGGATGTTCAGAGCAGCATATTAAATATAAGGCAGACAAAGTATCCAGTGTGTGCCAAGGTTGGCAGATTTCTTTCTCCTGTTTTGTTCCCAGTTAAAGATCCCATGTTTGCAACTGTGGCTCCAAGTGCACTGGACATACTTTTTGTTCAAAAGGGACTGTGAGAAGAAGCCAACAGGGGGAAGAAAAGATATAACCAAAAGAGCTACTGAGGGAAGGTGTGGGAGGATATTGAAAAGAGCAGATATTTTTTGTACATTTTTACCCATGAGGTATGCACTACTGACTAGCTGCAGGTTTCTGGAGCTCCTTGGGTGAGAAAGGCCATCTCTAACCTCACTTACCGTCCTTCAGGGCCCCTGGCAGCCACACTACTGGCTGCAAGCTGAACCTGCCTGAGGCCATGCTGGCTGCTAAAATCCCCCATCTCTGACAGTGAGTGAACACGAGGGTACAAGGTGAGGAGGAAGGACGTGGAGCTGGTTACGGGAGTGTCACACAACCAATGACATTATCTAGCTGAAACATCAGCATGGCTCTTCCCAAATTGCTCCATTAGTAACTAAAGTGGTCATGGCCCGGCTGAACAGTCTGGCTGAGCCATGGACTGACCAGGCTCACTGGTCACCATGGCAGCAGGATCAGCTCTCTTTGAGCACCTCTTCTTTCTGACAGCTAGCACAGGACACTGAGTGGGAAGGGGCCTTGGGGAAGGTCAGTGTGCATATCCCTCCCTGCTAAGGCAACACCTCCTGCACCTCTACCAAGAAAATTCCACATGGTTCTTGCCAGTGTCTTCTAGAGCTTCACTGTTCTTGCTGTTGGAAAGACTTTTCCTAATATTTGACTCAAATCTTCTTGCCTGCCAGCTTTTTCTTGTCCTTTTGGTCATGGAAAACAGATTGTTCCCTTCCCCTTTGCTGCAGCCTTTTATACACTGGAAGACTGTTATCATGTCTCCCCTCAGTCTCCTCTTTAGAGCAAACAGCCCCACTGTGTTCAATCTTTCCTCACAAGCCATGGTTTTTAGACCTCTGATTGTTCTCCCCCCACTCCTCTGAGCTCTCTCCAATTGGGCCATGCCTTGGAGAAGTGTGGTGCCTGCAGGAGAACACAATGCCCCGGGTGAGGCCTCCCTGGCACTCAGCAAAGTGCAGGCTTTGCTTTTTGAGTCTTGCAGACTTTACTTCTGTTTAAACACCGCGGTGTGGCATTTGCCTTTTTCTCAGCTGCACGCCATTGTCGCCGAGTGTTCAGCCTGTGATCCGCGGCCCCCGATCCTCTGGTTTCTGTTCTGCCGTCCTGGCAGCTGCTCCCTCTTTGCTGCTTGTGCAGGGTAATGCACAGGGTAGATGGAGCAAACACCTACTCCATCTCCCCCTGCCCCCAAATCCACTTAACGTCCATTTTACGCTTTTCCTGCTTCTCACGGAGTCCGTGCGGAGAGGGAGTGCTGGATATCCAATGGGTGGGGAGAGGTCTTTGTTACAATTACAAACATAGGATAACAGGGCAGGTACACAGCAGCAGGCACTAGTACATGGATTTGGGTAGTGACATGTTGGACTTGGCTGTCATTGATGCTTCTTCCTTTGAATACTGAAAGTGCTTAAGCTACAGGAGAACAAACGTGAACTCCCAGTTATTTGTTTAATGATTCTGGGTGATTCCCTTGAGCTGATGTGTATCCTGCACTTGGTATTTTCTTTTCAGAGGTAGGGCATATCCACTGGGGATGTTTGGGTTGCAGAGCACTTTCTGTGGGTTGTGAAGAGGTCTGCTCCTCCCTGGTGCTGGTTTGTGGCTGGATAATACAGATGATATGGAAAAGGACAATTGGCTGGAGCTTTTATTGTTCTTACTGGGCATTTAAGCTGGGCATTCCTCAGCTCCTTCTTTGTAGTTTTACCAAAATAAGTTCTTTACCTCAAAATCTTCTCTGAAAGGTTTTGTTGATGCTAGGAAGTCGGAGATAAATCTACCTCTGTTTTACTGTAAGAGAGGGGTAAATTTAGGAGGATTTCTTTGTATGTGTGCTCCTCAGCCAGAGAACATGAAGGTTGAGCTTCAAGGTGCTTGACAGAGGTGATGGCTCCTACCAGGGGAGTCAGCACATCAAAATGTTGCTTTCTCTGGCAGAATAATGGAGATCTGGTACAGCACCTTCTAATTTTTCAAACAGCACAAAGTGCAATTCCAAATTAACCAGCACACCTCCACCTTAATTTTTCATTTTACTTAACCTCTCTGTGTCTATTTCACCATCTGTAAAACTGAGATAATACTTACCTACCTCACAGGGATGTTATGAGGATTAATTAATTGATGTTTGTACAGCGCTTTGAATATGCAAAGCACTATATGTGCTAAGTATTATTATTTAGGTTAAATGCGGCTGAGCAGGTTTAGAATGCTGGGAGAGAGCTCTGTCACTGACACCAATCCATCACAGTGTGGCTAATGACACAGCCTTGGGAACCAGGCAGCCAATTTTCTTATTCTGTGCCATAATTAGCCAATATCAGTAACAAAAAAAAAAAAAAAAACCAAACCCCAAAACCCAGCACCCCACCTTTGCAGGAATTGCAGGGATTGACCACTACAGGATGGCAGCCGAAATCCCAAACTAAATACCTCACAGTGGGATCAACCAGTGGCAAACGGTTCACCCTCAAAAACCACCCAACCCACGTGGGAATGAGGGGTATCTGTAGGGCTGGAAGGAGGCTGTAGTGCCCCACGGAAAAAGAAGAGCATTGTCTGACCTGAGAACAGGAATAAAAATGAACAAAATATTTGTGGTAAGAGATGGTGTCCAGCCTGGCTTTTGCAGCCACAGCTGAGAGCAGCACCTGCCCCCTGCATGTGAGCAGAGGGTCCCAAGCCAGTATTTGTTCTGGTGTGTTAATGAGCAGTGGCAGCCCCAGCAGCCAAGGGGATGGTTTAGCTGGAGATACAAAAGGCTGGTTAAGAACTGGCAATATGGGGTCTGTGAATGCACTGGGGAGAGCAACTTCTTCCAAGAAATACAAGGAGAAACTCTATAATTTTTCTCTTGGCTGCAGATTTATTTCAGTTTTAGTGGTTCTTATTCAAATTCATCAGGGGTAATTAATGAAAGATATAGGAAGGCCAGCACACACCTAGGATGCTCTGTTTGTAGCTTGAATTATGTTGAGCTGTTTGGTCTATTGGTTCACTACCTCAAGCCTAGTGCAGTATTGTCATCCTTTGCTTTACAACACAGTCATTATATCCCTAAACCACATTGTGATACACTGTGGCTTCTGTTTACGACTCCCGAAACTCCCACTCCATATATCACCTGCCATAAAACCCATCAAACTGCTGCTAGTAAAATGGTGCACAGTGGTCTAAGTAGGAGCCAGGCAAATTGTGTGATACCCTACTGTGGTTAATGAGAGTGAAAATGTGGTTAGGATTTTATTCAGGCGATGTTCATTTGCAGGGCCATTGTAGTGAGGTGGCAAAGAAAAGAGTCTTTTGTTAACCTGAATGACAATATATTTTCTATTGTACGAAGTAGCTGAATGCAGAGTTTGCCAAGTTATACATCAATTGTAAGTAAGTCAAACTGTGACCTTGAATGGCTACATTTTTATTGCTTGGGGGTCTTGAAAACTAATTAATACACTGAGATGTTATAGTGACCATATGAAACCTGTTACTGGGATTTAAACCATTGTGGAGCAGTTCAGACCAGTCACTGGCAACCAGAAAAATATAAAAAGTAATCTAGCTCTGTGTATCAGAAAAATTTTTAAATTTCTTGTTTGAGTGCTGTTGGGCTGGATGTGCCATTCAATTGTTTGGAGATGTAGGGGAAATAAAAATTCTGGTGGAGGTGTGGTCGATGCTGCAGATCCTGAAAGCTCCTGATTCAACCAGCACTTTTAGCCCCTGAGGCCAAGGACACACTCGGCTGCATCCCAAGGCTGTTTTGGGCTGCACCCAGGGTATAAACCTTTCCCTCTCCTCCTTGCCCTTTCCACCCTGGTTTATGAAGGGACTAGATCCAGACATGTGGGACCAGCGCCTGGCCTAAAATCAAGCATGACAAACCCCTCCTTGTTAAATGCCGAGTGATGTAGGAATTGTCAAAGTGATTGTCGCTTGATTGTTTTCCACAGTCCTCATCATGTTTCTTCTGCTTGTAGTTGTCTAATTCATTAAAAGGCATTGTAGTTTTTTTTGTTTGTAGTTGTTTCCACCTCCCCTCCCCCCCCATTTTTAATTACGAGACCACATCTTCAGGACTATATAACTTGAATACAGGAGAGCTGAGCTTCACTTCAGATTGGAATTCTACATATATTTTGCCTTGGGTAAAAAGTTGATTTCCCCTCCCCAGCCAAAGGAGAGTAAATTAAGGAAGGCGTGTATAACAAAACCAAAATTTTGTAGCTGCATTGTGTGTTTTTTGACTGTTTCTACTGCTGTACAAAAAAAAAATTACATTAAATTAAAAAGGCCTATTTATAAAACAAACATTTTGTAGGCAAAAAGGAAATGCAACCATAATAAAATTGTCAGTCTCAGCGGAATGACTGTATTGTACTGGGCTTTCGAAGAAAATCAGGCTGGCTCCTTCAGAGGAAATCTGATTTCAATTTAAGAGTCTTATTGAGGAAAACAGCACCACAAAAGGGGAAATTAAACCATAAAGAGTGCATTAAGATAATGTTAAGGATCTAACTTACCACCACAAAAAAAAAAAAAAAAAAGAAAAGAAAACAACAACCCAAAGCAATCTGAAGTGGAGCTACAGAAACTTTCTCCGTGGCGCATCCTCCTGGGTGGAATTATGAGAAAGGAGGGAGGGAGGGAGGGGTGGGGGAGCTGTTTGAGCTGAGCCCTGGGGTGGTTAAGGTTAAGAAAGAGACGATGTAAAAATGGAACCTTCTCACTTCACATATCATCTCCAATGTGAATTCTGAGTCATAGCTGCTTAATCCACTGACTGAAAGAAGTTTTTAGTGTTTCTTTTCCCCCTGGCTAGCTTAGTGGAACCTGTAGAGCCATGGAGAGGGAGCTGGATTATTTTGTGGCTCATGCACCACCAGGAGATTAGCTGATGAAAGCTCTGGTCTAGCAGCCACTTCCCAGGGTGTGGAGACTCACTCCTTTCAAGGAGAAGCAGTTTCAGCTCAGCAGTGGGACTTCCTTTCCGTAGGCTGAGAGCTCTTTCCAGAAGGATTTTTTGTTTTACAGCTGAAGGGTGTGAAAATCTGAAAGAAACCAGAAGAATGTTAATTTGTTAGTCTTATGGCATATGAGTATCTTCAGGATGGCTAATTTTATGCAGTTGTGGCTATAGGGGAGTGTTGAGTGGATTCAGGGCTGTTCTGTTCTATGGAAAATAATTTTGCTCCTCTTTCCCTTCCTCAGTGAAATGAGTCTGACTGCCAGGATGGTCTGTAAGAGGTTTATGTCCTCACCAGGCAGACACAGGCTCCTCCTCAGTGCACCTGCTGGAGAGGGAGCGAGTGCTTCACTACGTGCAAAAATCCCAAATATTTTGTAGAACCTTTAGGGTGAATTTCTCTGAGTTGCCATTGTCAGAGCCCAGAGGGTGCAAAGTCACCCTCCAAGTGCAGGAGGGGATGAAGGTGACCTGTCTCTGGCTTCAGCATGACCCTGCACCGTGTGCCCTCAGGCTGGGTCAGCTCTGCTCCTGCTGACACCCCTGTGGTCCTCTTGGTTCCTTGTGGAAGTCCTTCCCTGAGCATTTTTCATTCCAGAGGAGCACTGCCTATCAGAGTTATGTATGTTTGCTTTTTGAGCTTCCCAGCCAGCTTGCACAGCAGGGAAGTATTTCCACTTTGTTGTGAGGAACCCAAGGCATAGAGGGATAGGTGGGATGAGATTGTGGGCTGCTGGGTGTCCCTCAGCTGCATGGGCCACCTTATCCAGCTCACTCAAAGTGGGAAATACACAAGTGCCCTCACGGAAAGCTGCTGGGAAGGGTTTGGGTGTCATGGTTTCTGCCATGAAGCAGAGAAGCAGCCCAGGACTTCATAAAGTCTCATCCTATTTTTCAAATGCTTTCATTAGTATTTGATTTTACCCAGGTTTGATCTGGAGTATACCTGCCCTAGCTGGGTCTGTCATACATATTCTGTGAGGAAAAGAAAACAGGGATTTATAAATAGGGGAAAAAAGTAAACTCAATAAAGGCACCATTGCCTTGGAGTGCAAAATGATGGGATGGATCTGCACACAAGAGCCCCCAGCCCCTGTGTGATTTGGGAACTCTGATCCCGTGTCTGCACCAGCAGCAGTGCAGCAGTACAGTCTCTGCTCCTTGTGCTTCCTGCAGTGAGGAAGCTGCTGTCCCATTCTGTGCTGTCCCAGTTCTTTGATTCATAAAAATAGGGCCCTGCAGTCGCCGTGGGAGTCAGGCTCCCTCGGTGTCAAGGGGACTTCTGGCAGAGGGAAGGAGAGCTGGAGAGCTGGGAAGAACCTTTGTGCATCCAGAAATTGGAGGAAGTTTTGAAGAGAGCAGAAACATAAACAAAAATAAATAAAACATAAACATAACCCCCTAAACTGAAACATACTCATGCATTTACAATCATCAAAATCCCAGGTTAGGCAGATGAAAGAGATTTCAGTGTGTTACAAGTCATAGCAATAATAGCCCTGGGACATTGGCTGGTCTATTCTATTATGTAAAAGTCTTGCAGCCTTGTAATGGTTCCACAGATTAAGAAGTGCTATGCACGAGCTCTAAATATTTCTTCAAATTAAGACTTTCTGCTTCTAACTGAAATCTCCACTGAATACAGTGGTATAATAGGGTGCCCTGTTCCATCTGTGTAAATAACACAGAGAGATTTTCTCTTGTTGAAATACCTGCGTTAAGGGAAAAAAAAAAAAAAAAAAGGCAGCAATAACTTGAGACTTCAAAGGTCTAACTTCAAAAGATTTCTTGCATTCTGCTTGACGGGACAGCATCTTATGCACACATGCTTTTTCACTGCTAAATGCCTTAATAATGAGCTTGGGTTCAGGTTTTGTGAATCAGAGCCAAGTAACTCTGTTTTATTATATTTGCTGGGAAATGAACAAGCTCTGGGTAATTAGGAAAGCAATTTTATTAGCATCTATTTCATAAAGATTGTTTTTTAATCAGAGGCAGAACTTACTAGAAATGATTCTTTTATTTTTATTGCGCCAGCCTCCTGAGCGGTGCGGGCTGCCATGGGTCTGAACCCGTGGCAAAGTCTGTCCAC
Organism: Agelaius phoeniceus; assembly: GCF_051311805.1. Classification (NCBI taxonomy): domain Eukaryota; kingdom Metazoa; phylum Chordata; class Aves; order Passeriformes; family Icteridae; genus Agelaius; species Agelaius phoeniceus. Next base: position 113,978,543 of record NC_135267.1, on the reverse strand, counting down.
TGAAGGCAGCAGCATCACCATTCACCTGTAAGGATGTTATAAAATAACCCTGGGATGGTAATCCCCCAAATAACGCTGCAGAAGCCGATCATTACTGCAGTGTGCTTTGCTGCACGGTGCCACCCTGGGGCTGAATTGGAGCTGCCCATCCATTCCTGCACCAGGAAGGGGACAAGGAGCCTGCTTCCCTGCACAGGCCATGCAGGAGCAACAGGAGCCAGCTCAGAGCCACGGGGAGAGCTGCAGAGCCACTCAGGATCAGGGTGTAGCACTACAGAGGAGCATGGGGACCAGGAGAGAAGATTTTGGTTGGATTCTGTAGGTGCCCTAAATTTCCTGTAGGGGCTTGGTGTTAAATTAGTGATGGTGCTGGGAGTAGGAGGAGAGACCAGTAGGAGAGCTTTGCTCTCTCTGGAGGCATTTACAAGCAAAAAGGAAATGCCACTGTGCCCAGCAAAGGGCAAAGAGCACAAGGGTTTGCTCACTGGCCAAACTGGGGGGAAATCAAAATCAGGCTTGGAATAACCATTGTGGCAAAACCCACCCAAACCTCTGTTTCCTCAGTGAAACAGGAGGAAGGATTTGTATTCACTTGAATGAAAGGTTTTGGTTTCTTTTGTAAATATGTTATTATTTAATACAGTCAAATTTCTTAACAAGAAAGATTATTTCAAAGTGCAAAGTTAAACCACTGCTTCTTGAAAGCATTTTAAAGAAACATTTTGAGTTTTCTGAATGTTTCAGAGTTGTTTTCCAAGTTGCTTAATGAACTTCACCTGAAATTGCAAATATTTTTTGATCCCTCGAAATTTCTTTTGGAATGAAAGGACAGTGACTTGAACAATGCAGCCATCTGCACATCCCAGGGAGTCCATGGGCCCTGGAGCCCTGTGGTCACTGCTGAGCAGAGTGACCATGACTCATCCCAGGGCTGGGATCCATTCCAATCCTGAACAGCCATAAAGACAAATGTCTTCTGCAGAATTCTCACCCACGTTTGTGTTCTTATTGCAGACAAACAGCAGGTTAGAGGCAGTTGCAGTTGGATTTGGATTCATTCTTTTTCTTGCAAGAATAAATTCATGCTGGATTAGCAGTAATAAAGGAATGGGTGAGGATGTAATGGAAAGAGTGGGAGGATCTTTTATGCAAAAGAAAGAGTGGGCTGAACTTCCAGAGGTGCTTGGCAGGGCTACCCACGTACCTGCAGAGCACAGCCTGCCTTTTTGAAACAGGAGGCATCTGGAAAAGGGCAATTACCTGCCTGGCTCCCTCCTCACCAGGGTTTTGAGAGTGCAGCTATAAAGTGTCTAAATTTGGTCCTGTATAGCAGCTCCCTGGAAAGGACACAAGAGCTGGGAGGGGAGATGTCCTTTTAGGTTTGGGAGTCTGGGCAGAGGAGGGAGAAACCACTGGAATGTGTGCTCAGCCAGTTCCAGGGAAAAGCACCCAGCACCAAATCTGGAGCTTGACCTGAACCTGTTCACATTTTGGAGGCCTTTGGGGAGTTTGTTTCAGGCCAAATCACTCTGAGATCAAGGAGAAAGTTTATATCAACTTCGAATTGCCTGAACAAAGCAAAAACATTTTAGGACTAAAAAGGGAGAAACATATGTTGCACATGAGAAAAACATCTTATCAGGAAGAATATGGAGAGAGTGAAATGACTAACGATGAGGTTTCTGAGACTTTGCCACAAAAATTTTATAAAAGGAGGCTCCTGAAAATCTTTCAGATGGCTGTAGAGTGATCTCATTCTCCAAGCAGAGAAGGATTATAAATGAGAGTGTATTTTCCAACTTTTTTTTTCCATTTATACTTTACAAAGCTTATTTCATTTGGACAAAATAATTTAAACCCCTTCAATTACCTAGATGTCAAAACCCACATCACAGGACAGAGACTGAAGCCAAAGACCTCAGCCAGGGATACTTTCTGTCACCCTGATGGCCCCTGGCCTCATCTGGTGGTACCTGTGGTCCTCCACAGATGTTGGCTGCACCCCCACTGAAGGGTGAAGGATAAAGTCTTGCAAGAGAGAGGAAAAAAAGCAGGTCCCTCTTCCCTCTGTGTGCGGAGCAGGAACAGCTACTGCTGCCTGCTTCTCCCAAAGTTTGAGTGCTTAACTTGGTATCCCAAATACAAAAGTATTTTGGTTCACATATACATGCATACACGCATATATATAAAAAAAATATGTATATACACCCACACACGAAGAACAGCAACCAGTTTTATTCCTTTGCTTTGCAGTCGTCAGTAAATTTAGTATATTCATGTGAATAGTTTAAAGAACACGTCCTGTGATCTAAGTGAAAGGGAAAATATACCCCCAAGATGATCAAGTGTGTGTAAAAATAAACAGCTTGATTGCTCTTACATGCTCTTCTTTTGTGCAAGCAAAGAGAAATGCAGAAAAATTGCCACATTTCATCATGTAGGACAAGGGGGCCCAGGTGACACCCTGATCAGGTGTGCATGCATAATCATTCCCAAAATAATCACTCTTTTGAATAATTTCACTCCAAATATTGCAGCTTCAACTTATTCTCTGCAAGTGACTCATAAATCTTTACCGTGAATGTGAATCAAGTTTCAGAGCCGCAGGCTCAGGAGCTTGTTGGATTTATTCAACTTTAGTCTTTATTTATAGACATAAAAGTGTATTATTGGTTGTAACATCCAAACAAAGGAAAACAGATTGTAAGCATCCATTAACATTTTCCCAAAAGGGAAATCTGGAGTTTCTCCTGGGTCTTGCAGTCTCTCCCTTGTAATATTAAGATGATGTCATAAACTCATAATTACTTTGTGATGCTCTTATGTGCTCTGTAGTTGCTTGTTCAGAGATGGTTATTTATTTTCTGAGCAGAAAAACTGAACAATACAAACAGGTGGGAGGAAGGAGATTGGTCTTTGGTGGTTTAAGGTTTGAAGGACCCCCAATATTTTTATTTCACCCTATTGCAATGATTTTCTCTGGTGTATGCAAGGACACAGGTGTTTCATGTAGCATTATTAAAAAATGTTTAATTAATATTCAAGTATAGGATGCAAGCACTTTCTATCACTTTATAATGGCTGGAGCAAAGAACAATTTGGGGAGCAGTAATCTGCAGAAAGCGCAGTCTTTACTGCTGAATTGCTCCAGGCTCCTTCCAAAAATCTCTCTCTGATTAAGTGGTGGACTCAATGCCCTCAATGAAGGTCCCAGATTGCAAAAAAAAAAGTATGAGTATATGAGGGGGAGGGAGGAAACCGACCCAAGAATGTGGGGAAGTGCAAGCCTTGGCAGATGCCAGGGGCAGGGCTGAGCAGTGCAAGGGGGTGAGTGTGCACTGTGGAGATTTCCAGGGTGTGGGGCTTCCCAGGTACATCCATAACTGCTCCTGGTTTGAGGGCAGAGCAGGAATTTGTTTCCCAGCCATGTTTACCCAGTAACATTTCTGACCTATAAAAGAGCCTGATGGAGTGCTGCCTGAGTGACTTGAAATTAATAATTGATCTGGCTTTCTTCCTCCTCCTCATGGAATAATGGCAAGCAGATTGTCATTTCCTCAGCTCCTTGTTATTCAGAAATATCTAATACATTTTTACAACTTTTTTCCCCCTTATTCCATTGTTCAGATTTCGCAGGCATTTGGGTTTGGCTCGCACAGTTTGGACTTTGGGCAGCTCATCAGGGTGTGATGAGCACAAGCCAGGTGTTAGAGGCTGGAGTTGTTGCAGTGCTTGGACACATGCAGGATGGTCCCCTCTTCCCTGGGACACCAGCAGGGCTGCTGAGGGTGTGACAAGACCTTCTGCACACCTGTCAGGTGGACCAGGTTAATCTGTCATGGGTTATCTGCCAGGTGTTGCCAGACTTGCCAGGACTGGAGTTCTGGGACATCCCTTGCTCAGTGGGATAAACCCTTCCTTGCTCTTTTCTGCCCTAGTGTGGAAAAAGGCACACAAGCGCTTCTCACGCAGAGATGAGCAAATCCCTCTCTCTGGGAGCATTCTTGGGGTGTGGGCAAAACTTTTCTGCAGGATGGTTTGCTTGGTGGAGGTGTACAGATAAAGAAACCTTTCAAAAGCTGGTGAGAATATTCAGGAGGATATTTTGTTCCCAATACTCAGTCAAAGCTAATTTGATGGAGAAGAGAAAAATCTCTTCCTACCTGTGCAAGGAGCATAAATATCCATTTTGAACAATTCTTTAAGGACCTAAGGTTTCTTACCACTCATTGCTAACCATTTTAATTTCTGACCTCTTCTGCTTGACTAGCTGCAGTTCATTCCATGACCCTTTAGGATTCCAATGCTGAGATTTATGTCCTAGTCCAAATTTCTGTGAACTACTGCTATACTGAGCCTCTGACAGAATTTGAAGCTGGCCTTTTTGTTTTCCCTATTCAGCTTTCCATACTTCTCCCACCCTACTGCTTCCTTTAGGCTCGATGGATATAATTTTAACTGTTCTCTTCAACTCCACACAGACATTTATAATGCAGTCATGAACAGAAAGAGACTCAGCTTGATGGAGTTTGCTGCATTTCTCTCAAAATTTCCTTTGGACTTGTGGCTTGTCCATGCTTTTTATTTTGGTTACATTGATTTTTTTTTTTTAAGTGAGAGCCATTACAGCATATTTAGAAGTTGTATTTCCACAACTTCTAAAGTTGTGAAAAGACAACTTCTTTTGCTGGGGAGAGTGGAATCCAACTCAAGTTGGAAATGGACTGACTGATTAATCTTACATCCTCAGATTAAACCCAGATCCTCAACACAAACCTGACACTGCACAAATGAGTGAGAGCAGATGTGTCACAGGAGTTCCCCTGTGCTCTGGTCATTTCCTGGTCAGGAAAGCTCATGTGGAAAGAGATCTCTGGGAAAAAGCCTCTGGTTAATCCAGCCCATTGCTGAAGGCACTGGTGGCAAAGCTGCCGTGCTCCTCTCTGGTCTGCTGCTTGGCAAATCTTGGGCCCTAATATTTCCTTTGCCTTTCCCCTCAGCCTCTGATGTTATCAACAGGCTCAGAAAAGTGCCAGAATTCAGGAGGGAAAGGAGAAAGTTTCTTTGCCATCTCTCAGTTCCTTAAGTTCCTCTTGCACCAGGTGGGAGGAAGGGACAGGAAATATAACTAATATTGCTGAATCTTAAATAGATTTCTGATCCAGATTCCTTACTGACATAAGACTTATTTGGGGCACATCCTCAAGCTAAGATTGATTGCTTTGACTTACCTTCATGTAAATACATATCTCTGTTTTTTAAATTACCTCAGTTTTTTCCTTCTCTAAGATCACTTTCTTTGAGAGCTCCAAACTGTCTGGTGCTGCGCTGGCCAGCCTGGTAATAAACCAACCACACAGTCATCCAGGACTCTCCTCAAACTCGTTGCTGTTTACTTGGGATTTTCACAGGTACAGCTTTGATCCTGGGATTTATTCCCTGCTCCTCTCTGGGTTAGTTAGCACTCAGGCGTGGATGTGAGCCCATGGTCACTGGTAAAGATGGAAGTGAGCTTGGAATTATCAGCTGGTTTTGATTTTCCTAGGATTTCCTGCCCAGTTCTTTAGCAGAGCTTTATCAAAGCCCCGTGTGCCCAGAGCACCATTTCTCTGGTGACCTGGGAGCAGGGCACTGAACATTGCTCACATCAGAATAGCAGTGCATGAATGAGGGAGCCTTTTTGTCACTATGGTGATGTGCCAACCCTATAGATGCTATTTTATTATTAGAAATTAAAAACTTACTCACAGATTCTGAGGCGGAATTTTGCTTCAGTGTGTTCATTTAGGATTTAGCCCGAAGTATTAATATAAAATTTAAAATTGTGTCCTTTCCACTGAAATCCAGTGTGGTTACAAGGTTCTAATAAATATTATGTCCTTCCATCATGCAATTAAAATTTTCCACCTCATTTCACAATGCAAAACACTCGCATGTTGTCAATCATTTTGAAACATGATTTTTTGACATCATATAATTTCACTTCATTTTTCAGACAGACATCACACCAGGAAATTATATAAGAAAGGATCCTATTATATCTTTATTTTTCCACCAAATTTCACCTTCAAATACAGACATTTGTGTACATTTCAGCAATTCTGACAATAAACTTTCAAGGAGAAACGAATGGCATCCACATAGCCGGAGATCAGCAGATGGAGTTTCCTGCTCTTCAGAGACTGCGGCTCCTGGTTAGGAACCGCTGGTGTAGCCACGGGAAGTTTACAAGGCTTCATGCACAAAGTGAAAAGGTTGCTGCTTGAAACAGAGACCACCTGGGAGGCAGGGAGGGAAACATATGCATGTTTTTGAACTTCCCTGTGTTTAACAGTTAGCAGGCACTAATGAATTGCCAAACAGCCCTGATTTAAAGCCTAGTAGTCAAAAGTAAGGGGGCTCGCTGCTTGTCAGGTAGCCCACCTGTTCAAGAAACCAAGGAGCCCCTGCCCTGTGCCAGGAGAAAAGCTGCTGCTGTTTGAAACCTCTGCTCTGGGCTCTGTGTGTGTGTGTGTGTGTCTCATGGTGCTGCTTCCCATCATGTGAGTCAGAAATGCGATGGAATATCTCAGGCTCATTATACAAGTCTGGTATTCAGCGACAGATTTTGACCAGAGTTGCGTGTAAATCTGGGGGAAATACAGACTGCTTGGAATTTGTAAGTGCTCAGACATAGGCTGGCAAAGTAAGACGGGAGCAAACCAGGCATGTAAAAAGGCAGAATTAAACTTCTGGTTGTAGCTGGGTTAGGTTTCAGATATCCTCTCCTGGTTTGTGATGTCCTTGGAAATTCACACCCGGTCCAAAACCCTTTTGTCCTGTCTCTCAGTGCTCAGCTGGAAATGGCAGCACATTGCCAGAGATGTCTGAATCTCCTCCATCCTTCTAGATTTTAATGCTGCCATGGGGACATTGCTTCCAGGCAAGGTGATCCCAATATGTTCCACATAAAGGTCTGCTGGGTCGCACAGCCAAGCAGGTGCTGTTCTGCTAAGGGACTGTGCAAACGGAGCTGCTGACCTACCAGTAAACCCACTGCAGGTAGATTAGGATGTAGTGCTCAAACTTCTGCTCACTGAAGTCAGTGCTAGAGAACCTGTGCTTGGGGAGTGCAGGTAGAGCTGTGCTGTGGCATGCAGAGACACTGGGTTTGGTCTCTGGAGTCAGCTATATTGTGCTGGGTGGCCAGGAGCTGTTTAGGGTTTACAGTAATAAATGACACTATTGAGCTGAGGGAGGAGAGCAGCAGAGTCTGGGCTGCTGCCCCACACTCCCTTCCTGGCTTTGGGGCTGCTGCTTTAAGCAATTGAGACTATTCTCTTTTCTATTCTCTTTTAGGTGGTGTGTGTCTGATAGTATTGCTGTGACCAAGGGTTTTGCTGGCAGAATTATTCCCAGGCATCACATGCAGCCACATGGACTCAGGAATCTAAAGGGGCTCAGGTTTTGCTTTGTTTTCCAGTCCAAAACCAGCTGGTACTTTGTGAAACCAGGGAGCAGTGCTGGAGACCCATCAGCCAGCAGGAGAAGAGCCAGCAGCCTGGCACGCTGCTGTGTGGGGCTCCAGAGCAGCCCTGGTTCATGGGGTGGCATGGCGGGTGGAGAGCCTCACTGAGGCTGAGATGGGCTATGGAATACTCCCATGCAAAAACACCCTTGAGGAGCTGACTGTGATCCCCATCTCTGCAGAGGGTGGCTGCTGTGGTGATGGGATGTCGCTTGTAGGGAAGCTGTGATTAAAAGAGGGGAAAACCCCACAACACAAGCCCAAAGGGGTAAATTGGTACTGGGTGATAGTAGAGAGCTGGGGGGTGCTGAGCTGGTTCCCTTTGTAACTCAAAGTGGCCCAGAGAAAACTGGCAATGATCTGGTGGGAGAAGTGCAGGGAGGGCAAGAAAACAGAAAGTCATGAGAGAAGGTTGCTCCCACCACTTCCTTCCCCAAGCTGCAGCGTAGCTCGGGGCTCAGATTCAATAGGAAGCTCCTCCAGCATAATGAGCTCCCACCCATCAGCTGAGCTGCACTCACCACTTGTGTGCACCCTCGCAGCCCGCAACAGTTGCAAAGTAGCATCATTTAGCTTAATTTTTTATTTAATTAGAGGCCTAAGCCAGCCTGTGGAACTTTGGTGTGGGTTCAGTGGGTGTGCGTGGTCCCCAGCAGCTCTCGCAGTCAGCAGCCGGGACGTGCCGTGGGTCAGGGAGCTGTGTGTTAGAAGGGTGCATTTTCTGCCTTGAAACTGACTCAGCTCTTAGATAACAGCAGCTCTCAGTGGCCAGATCGGTTTTACCTCAGAGACACAGGGCAGTAAACACTCCAGTGGAAGTGCAATGCAAATGATTCCTCCTGGCCTGGTCCTCAAACCGCTGCAGTGCGCTGTATGAAAAACATGCGAGAAAATAATCTAATGAACGACAAGATGGATCTTCCAAGGGGTCCCTCGTGAGTGTAATGTGAAATGTGCTTTCCCTGAGTTGGGGCAGAGGGGTGCTGAGCTCCTCTCAGAGCCACCCCCGTGCTGTGAGCACGTTCTCAAGGCATGAGCAGCATCTGGGGAGTTCTGGTTCTCGTGCACGAGCACAGCCCTCTGGTTTGCAGGGCGGGGTGTTAATTCAGAGATCTGTCCTTCAAAGCAGGGAAATGATGAGGTAAGAAATCTTTCTGTGTTTTGAATGTATATATTATGTACACACATATAAATATAGATGAGATTATTCAAATGCCGCTTGAATATATTTTGCCTAATCCATACAGAGTTTTATCAATATTTCTTTGTTTATTCTCTTTCATGCCAGCTGCTTTCTTTATATATTTCCATTTTGTACATTTTTCAGAGTGATTGGATCATGTTGCACACACTTCTATTGAAATATTAAGTGTTTGCAATCCCCATTCATAGGCACCAGCTCTGTTATTATGATCCATCATTTCAAAATCCACATATTTGAAAAAATAGAGCTTAGCTAGCCCTTGAGTAGCGGAGAGCATTAGACCCAAGGAATCTCATTTGTCTTGTCAATAATCTGTGGATTAACACCACCGAATTGTTTGTTTCATTGGCATGTCCTCACTGAATGTTTTTAAACAAAATGAGCGTATGGAAGCCCCAGTGAGGTGAGGCCTGAATTGCAGGAATTACACTGGTGTCAGGTGGGAAACAAAGAACTTCCCAGTTGTGCCCATCTCCTGGGCATCTCATGATGGGTATGGTTTTGGCAGTGTGGTCAGGACAGGAGATGGGAACCCTGTGATGACCAGGGCAGCTTGTTGGGGTTATCTGTGAGGGAACAGCCCTCCCTGTGCCTGGGGTTTTCATTCCCAGCCAGCCTGCAGGAGGACTCACCCTTGTCCACTGCTCAGATAAAATGGGTTCTGTTAGAAAGGCTCTTTCCCTCACTTTCTGCATCCCAGTGAATCCGTGAAGGTGTGTGGTGGATGAGCAGAGGGTTGACCAGACAGGTGCACCACTTGCAGAACCAATGCAAGAGGAACCCACAAGCTGTTTTGTGAGCATCTTGGATACAGACAAGCTTGGTGACAGTGCTGGCCAGGGTCTGATGGTGGCCACAGCAGACTGTGGAGCATCGGTTTTGAGCATCCATGCCTGTTGTGGGTTCTCCTGAACCACAACACTGCCATCATTACTTTTCAGACAGGCTCTCATGACCCCTTGGGGCCCCTGTTGGCTTTGGCACCACTGCCTGATCCAAAGGAGTGGTGAAGCCACTGGTGACACACTGACATCCCCCTGTGTGTGTGGCGCAGGGCAGCCCAACCTCTGTGCTGCCAAAACCTGGCCGTGGCCTTCGCAGCCTCTGTGCTGGCGGGTGGCAGCGCCATCGGAGGGCACGGGTGGCGGTGGCGGAGCGGGGACCGCCGCCAGCCAGGCCATCCATCACCGGCGACGGCCCGTGCGGCACCGTCACCTAGCAACCGCCCGGCCACCGCAGGTGGGACTTCAAAACATATATTTTTTAACATAAAAATGAGGCAATAATTTAGAAACGCGCGTTTCTGTTTTAGCAAATGCGAGTATTTGGGGCGGCGGGGCTGGAACTGGAAGCTGGAGATGTTTTTGCTTTGCATCTCCATGACTCCAGGCTTTGGAGCGGCAGCTGCCGTGACGAGATGGAGCTGTTTCATTTGTATCAGGGTTTAAAGTTGAACCTGACACTGGGTGATTGCCTTACCCTGATTTTCCTTCTCTTTTTCCCCCTCACATGCTATAAAAAAAATATAATTAAACTATGCAGTAGGCTTTTTTAATGTAACTTCTACTTCTGAGGCTGAACTTTCAGGACTAATTTTTTTTTTTTTTTAAGAGGGAAGAAAAGGAAAAGAAGTATATAAACTCAAATTATCCCTTTCTCCCTCTTTTAAAACACCTTTAAGATTGCAGAAGTCTTCTGAGCTCTATATTGGCGATTCATGGTGCGGCAACTCACTGCAAAATCCGCTCGTTCGTTTTTGCTGATTGAATTTACTGATTGTTAATGTGTATAAAAGTGTTATGTACTTTTGAAGTAATCTCCTGCTAAAGGATTTATAGGAAAGACTATTTAAATGTCGCAGCGTTTTCTCTGTTGTTATGACAGTATTATTGAGTAAATAGTTTAATTTTAGTGCCCTAGTTAAAAAAAATCCATAATGACCGTCACATAAATCGTTTGCTGTTTTTATTTCTATATTTAGTTCTCTCCGAAGATACTGGAGTTGAAAATAGGCTAGTACCTAAGACATGAATTCTGTTAAATATTAAAGAGACCTCATCAATGATTTTATTAGTCTCAGTACTCAGTGAAGGCCGCACTGACATCTGAAGTCTAATGATTTTTTTAATATATTTAAAGCCTCGTACCGCACCTTTAAATATTGGACAATATTGAAAAATATAGAAGTACTTTTTTGTATATTAGCTTTAGGCAGAACTGTTGTATGATTTCCACTTCTTTCATGACATTGTAATGATGTTACCACATACAACTTTATCTTGCATGAAAAGGTGAAGTCATGAGTGATTTCTCCAATTTAAAAGCACTCAACCCTCACAGTGCTAGAAATGAATATTTTGCATATATTCATGCAACAATGATTCAATTTAAGATTTCTATTTTCAAACATTGCTTGAAACCTTCGGTATGTTAGTAGTAAAATTGCCAAAATGTGTAATAAGATTTATTATAGATGAGTAGCATTTTATTTAGTATTTCATGTTAACACGCTTTTAGGGTTACCCTGGTTTAGCAGAAGAATTCATCTTTCTTTTCTAATCAGAGCTAGCACTTTATTGTATTATTAAGATACACTTACTGTGGGGTTGTATATCACAGTGGGAGCAGAGGCCCCTGTGCCTGGCAAACCTGCTCCTGGTTGATGCACAGCGCCTTCCTCCTGCACCCAGGCGCTTCCCTTCCATCCTGCTTCTTAGTTTTCCTCCTAAAAAGCCATCTTGAGCTCTGTGTCACACCCAGGTCCCTCCTCACCTCTCTGCCCAACCAGACCTCAGCACTGACAGTGGCAAACCCTGTCCTGGGATCCCCAGCGCAGTGACCAGAACACAAACCACGCTGGTGGTGGTGAGTTTGCTGTGAAGCTTCACCTCCATCACCTGCTGCTGGCGCTGTTTGTCACAGAGCTGCCATTTCCCTGGCCATCTGTGGCCATCTGGGCAATGTGTGGATGTGTTTTGGTCCTCGTGGCGAGGCCACCGTGTATCAATTTCCATGGCTTTGCTGGTGGGATGCGTGTGGCACTGGGGCTGTAGGAGCTGGGAGATAAAGCAGCAGAGCAGATGCCTGACCCAAAGCAGAGGATGTCTCATTTCTGCTCCCTCACGGCCTTTTCTGTGCTCTGGGGAAGGTTGCATATCTGCCCAAGCAGCATCATCGTGCATACATCATTTCTGTGACTGAGGATTGGTAAGATTGGGCCTGAAAAATTCCTGGCATTTTGATCCTTTGACCAAGATCCAAGTCCTGGTGCCTTTTTTTGCCTCCAGTAATCCCTTCAAACTTAGCCCCAGTGCAGCCACTTACAGAGGGAAACAACAGGTAAGGGGAAAACCACTGCTGAAATGCAGGTGTGAGGGATGTGTGGTGACAAGCTACTGTGCTGGAGTGATGAATATGTTTACATCTTTTAAAAGTTGTAATTCAGCACGGATGAGCTGGCGGCCCCCCCGCTTCCACATTCATGTTTGATTCACAAACAGAAAGAAATGATCTACTATTAGGAAAGATTTCTCTTTGACTGGGGAGCTGGAGATGGTAGTGAGAGTGGCTTTCATAGATGAAAATAATTGTACACTTTTTGTATTATTATTTTTGGCAAAGAGCTAGCGTTTCAGCTTTCCAGAGTATTACATCATTACTTTGTATAATGCATCATAATGATAGAGTGAATGGAAACGAAGAAATGCCAGCTTCTGTTGCAAGTTTAAAGACAGACACACATTTTCAGCTGGGAAAGCTGCTGTTCAGCTAAGTGTTTTCCTAGATGAAACAAAGCTGCAATCCCACTTGGCATTCGCATTAATTGTGGACTTGCCAACAGGCCAGTTTCACTGGTGTATAAATTAGTGGAGAATTATTCAACTCATCTCAATAACTAAGAGAATATCCTCATAAAGCTTGCTGAGCTGTAAGACATCCCCCCCTCCCCCCCCCCCACTTTCCAGGGTATTTTGCACCCTATACTTAGAAAAATCACAGAATTTGCATGCTGTTCCAAAAAAAAAAAAAAAAAGGGAAAAAAAACATACAAAGAAAGGCATCAGATATACTGATACCCCAGCACAGCAATGTGGTGACTCTCTGCATAAAATAGCAAGTTTGTATGGGAAATGTCCAAATTAAGAGGGAATTTTCTGGTTTGTTGTTTGAATTTTGAGTTTGGGTGTTGGTTTGGGTTTTTTTTTTTGTTTTGAAATTCAGCTAGAAAGGCAAAGTGGAAGCGCCTGTGAAAGGAGTCTCATTTCCAGCATCAGACACCCAACATTTTGTGTCTCTGTGTTGGAACAAGAGCCCAGGAAGTGCAAACTTCCCCAAACTGTCCTGCCAGTGGGCCTTTCTGACCTAGAGGGGGGATCACCTTTATAGTGACAGGATAATTTGATCTCAGTGCCATCTAATCCTTGTTTTCTTTATGGAGACTGCCAGCAAGGGTGCCAATTAGTGCCAATTGTGATGGTGGCTTTTGTGATGCAGACACCTGCCCACTAGGAATTGGACTGGTACCACCAACACACATATGCCACTAAACAGCTGTCAGATGGTAATGACTTTTTGGAGTAGAAGAAAAGGGCAGAATTTCATTCTGAGGCAATTTTCTGAGAAAATTTTTGCAATTTTTCACCTCTCTCTCTCCCCACTCTTTTTTGGTATCTGAATTCTGGGCTTCTAATGAGAATGCAAAATGTGAATTTGAACATGTATCTCATAGCACCAACTTCATCCCAAAAACCATGTGGTTCAGATGAGTAAAAGTAGAGTGAGAAACTATATTAATGGTATTCTTATTATTCCACATCGTGTTTTAAACTTACTATCTGTAGTGTGTTCCTTGTTTAGGTTACTGATCCCAGCAACAGACAAATGAAACACCGTGTTTTCTTTTGCCACTCTTCTGGCTTTTTGGCTAAATGAAAAGACTGAATTAAATGTAAACATCAAACAATTAATTTTTTTTTTTTTTTTTGATGACAGAATGAGGTGCTTTGCAGCACTTCTGCACCTCATGCCAACACAGGCACAATACTTCAGGATCTCTCTTGTGCTTTTATTAAACTCTCTTCTAATTTCCAGTCAAATCAACAGTCCCTTCTTTGATGCCTAAACAGGGGAAGTTTACAAGCCTGCTTTATCCCTGAGTAATTATGTGTGCATGTGTGTGCTTGTAGGAGTGTAGACATCCATCTGTACGGGCACCTTGAACTGTAACTTTTGGGGTAATTTTGGCAGAAGGGTCATGAGTGGACTGGATTTCTTTATGACAGATGGGAATTTCTGTGGTGTGAAGGCACATGAACCCCACGGAAATGAGGAACCCTGAGCTGGTGCTGGGCTCTGGATGTGTCTGGAAGTGTGGGAGTGTCTCACAGGAGATACTTGGCACTGTGTGAGGAGGGACCTTCAGTGCTGTTAGAGGATTCCTGTATCCTTTCCAAGCCTTGAGTCGCTGCCGAGAGCTCCCGGCGCCTGATACCCAGGCAGAGGCCGGGTGCTGGCAATCAGTGGGACCTTTCAGCACTCAGCCAACACACACAGAGCCCCTGCAGCCTCTGCTCTGCTGGGTGTCACACCTTGATTAGCCCAATTGCTCATTGGCATCAGCCACTAAACCAGGGTGTGAGAGGAAACAACCCTAAAGAAACCCAAGGCTGGTTCGCAGTAAGAAAAAGAGGAGAATTCACAGTCAGGTTTAAAGAACACCACTCTTGCCATATAGACACAAAATATGTATAGACAAAGTTTGTATGAAGGTTTTTCAAGTGAAATAAAATTAGTCCGGGATCACTGCTTTTTATTAGGATTTGTTGCTGAGGCCTGACAGAGCTCAAGAAGTGTTTGGACAGTATTCTTGTATGACTGGCACATTGTATGACTTTTGGGGATAGTGCTGTGCAGGGCTTGATGATTCTTGTGGGTCCCTTCTGACTCAGTTTATTCTGTGATTCTGTGATCATTCCTTGTTGCTGTTTCCAAGCAATGTAAAGCTCTGCCATAGCTCAGACCAGCTCTATTAGGACCTTCCTGTCTGTCTTCCTTCCTCTTACTCGTTACTCAAATGCTGACCATTTTAATGCAGCTGTAACTGGCTGTAGTCTCTGCCATGGAAAGGACAGAATTTGCAGACAGACTTGCAGCAGTTTCTGGACTTGGGGGTGGATTGCTCTCCCTGCCTGCCCAGAGAGCTGTAACCTACCAGGAATGCCTGCATTGTCACCAGAACATACTCTGAAATTTCACAGGTTTGAAAGGAATGGCAGCCAGGGCAACCAGCATTCATGGGTTTGGGAGGGCTAACAGCAAACCTACAGAGGCTCAGTCAGCTGTTTTAGTTTGTTGGTAGCTTTTGACCATGTTTTTTTCTCCACCAGTTAGCTTGTTAAGGGCTTTCAAAACATTTTCTCTACATCTTGGGGCTGTTCCAAGGCTTCTCAGTTAGATAGAACAACAGTGGGGCTCAGATTTTTGAAACCTCACCCCCTGCTCCGGCACTCAAAGTAAATGTTGTCTTTACAAAGGCTGCAAATCCTGGGCAGTCTTTTCCTGACACTGATGCTCAGATTGTAGAAGGGATCCTCAGTTAGTTTTCTTTAATGCACAAGGCACATTATCCTTGAGTATGAAAAAGCTCTGTGCTAGGTTGTACTGCTGGGTTTTGGGTGGGTGAGTAGTTACGTGCCTGGGTGAGCAGTGGGTGCAAAGTCCAGCCTGTTATTATCCCATACTCTGTCCTCAAAAGCAAGTCAAGGAATCCACAGAGCTCAGCTGATCTCATTGCTGGCACTGAAGTGAGAACCTGTGCCACTCCTAACAGGTGTTCTTTGTCAGCTTTTAAATGTGCAAACGTGCTTTAAACAGTCCCAGGGAGCGTCTCTTGCACATCCCAACACATAGAGCTCCTGGTGAACATGTAACGTGGGTTTTTAACATGTGCTGGTCTTCAAAACGTGAAATGTTCAAGGAAAAAGCACTAATTCTTTAAACCCCCTATCATTGTGAATTCATATCATATTCATTGTAATAGCATTGATCAAAATGAATTCATTTGGTATTCATGTAAATGTCACATGTACTTCCATAGGTGTTTCATTGTAAATTAGCATTTCTCAGAGGACACTTAAAATAAAGTGTTACTGAAAGTTCTCATTACACATATTGCTGAGATTAGTACATTAAGGATCATGTACTTACATAGTACTAATGCATTTCTGCCACTTAAAATGCTGCATTACCCATTTCTGATATCTAGAAAATATCTAAAGCAATTTTGAGAATTACTGACATCCTGAAGGAAGTAGTACTTCTGTGATTAAATTGGTTTTGTGTATTTCACTTGGAGTTACCAAAAACAATCCCCAACCAAATAAACAAAAAACCCCATTGCCAGATATACTTAAATTATTTTTTATGTGAGTGACTTTAGCATCAAATGAAACAAACCAAAAAACAAAAAACAAACAAACAAAAAACAAACAAACAAACAAACAAAAAAAACAAAAAGAAAAAAAAGAAAAAAAAGGGAGCCACATCTAATTAGGAAAACAAAACACAAATATTGTAAATGCTTTTGGGTCTTCAAACTTGCCATATTAGCTGATTCTTTGGTACACTGTGGCACAAGCTTTCTGATACATTTGCTTTCAGATTATTCCTTCCTAAGAGAAAGCCGAAAAGTTCTGTGGTCTCAGGCAGATGCATTTCTGACGTCTTGAATTGTCCATTACAGATTGTTTGGTCTGAAGTTATTTTTGAAAAGATGAAGTTTAAAGAAGACTACAGAGTGTTTTATAAATAGCTGACAAAAGGTGTGTTACAGTAACTGTAAAAGGGAGAGCATTGTTTGAGACCTGGAACACTCTAAAGCTGTCTGACAACGCTGTGGATGTCTTATGAAAAGAATTGATGTAATTATTTTAAGGCTTTTTTTGGTAACACTAATAAAAAAACACTCTGAAGCTTAACAGCAGGCCTGATCCTAGGAGAAACCTCTGGGAAAAAAAAAAATGATGGCAGCATTTTAGTGTTTATGCTGGAAGGGAAGAGGCAGATTTGGCCATGAGGAGTTGCAAAACCAATCCCATGACCCAGTCTCCCAGCAAATATTTGCTTGCTCTTCTGGCTTCATCCACAGGAGTTGCAGTGACCTTGCAGTGTGGGCTTGCAGGTGGGCTGGGCAGGAGGCACCATTCCCAGAGCTGAGAGCACAAACCAGGATGGCATTGTGGCTGAAACACTGCCCTGGGCTGGGGCAGGTTTGGGTCTGCTCCTGCTGTTGTGACAGTAGATCCCCTGTGCCAGCTGCGTCTCTGTCGCTTGTCCTGGCACGGGGTGCTGGCATTTTGGGGGTGAGCCTCCTGGAAAGGGAGGAGGGGAGGATGTAAAGGAGGAGATCTTGTGAGTTTGAGATCTCTGGTGTCTCCTGCAGCTGTCCTGACCTTCTCCAAATGGGTCCCTCCCCAGCCTTGCAGCTGATTTCCAGCTTTGGTGACTGATCTCTGCAGTGAGTTGAGCTGCATCCTGAGAAAAGGTCTGTCAAATTTGGGAATGGACAGCTCCACACCTGAGTGTCAGCTGTACATTAGTGCTCTGTTTTGTCTCATGCCAACCTGTTTTTCCAGAAGATTGCTGCTTTCCAAGTGTTTACCTAGTTGGTAGTGTATGCCTGACTGGTCTGAGAACTTGCACTATGGCAGACCTCTGGACAGAGAGAGGAATCCAGAAATCCATTTCAGGTTGGAGCCATAATTAGCTAATGTGAGATAATAAACAGCTACTAAAATCACATGAAAAATATGATAGGGCTATAGAGAGTGTTTTTATAATCCTGCTCCTCCCCTTTTTCTGCCGCCTCCTCCTCCTCTTCAACGTAACAAGGAGCCTAATAGGCTTCATGTATAAGTGCCTATTTTTATTAAAGACAAGTGTAATCTTTTGTAGTCCAAATGTCCCTATCATAAATGCTAACTGAGGAAAATATTAGGACTCATTTATTTATGAACCCGTTAATAATGAGGTGCAGTTATGAAAAAGGCTTTCTCAGCACAAAGCCCGCTGAACAAACAATGCACACTGGGGAAAAGGAGCTAGTTAGCCTTCCTGACTTAGATAAAGCTATGGAGAAATGACAAGTGCCAGTAATTAGCAAAGCCTCTTCACCAAGATAACCCTATACATCTTTGTCTATTTCAATCACCAAAGACTCCGATTCAGTGTAAAATTAAAGCCGGGATGCCATCAATTTCTGTTAACCTCTTTATATTGTTCTGTGTTCATGCATATGTGATAGATAGTTTTTGTCATTTTATTAAATGGTGACATCTCAGTATGCATGTGACTAAAACTGTTTTCTCCTTAGCAAAGTATTTTTAATCATCTCTCCATTGCCTTTATTACCTCAGTTCTTCTGAGTCCTAATTGCTTTATTGTGCACTGTTGGCAGCTGTTCTGGGGGCGCAAATGTGTGTGCCCACTCCTTTCCCGAGGAGTGAGTCTGGAATTAAGGGCTCTGTGCCCTTTCAGGTACTCATGTGAGCAGGTAGAGTAGCTCTGCATCCTTCTGCTTCACCTTCTAATGCATTTTTGCCAGGTGAAGAGTTGTTGGTTACAGCAATCAGCACTGACATACAGATCCCTGGTCTCCATGAGTGTGGTCTCCCCTCTCCACTCTTGTCTGGATGGGTGGTCTTGGGCTGGTTTTGGTGGGGTAGCTGCTGTTCACCTGCTTGGGCCACAAGCCAAAGAGTGTTGAACTCAGCTGAAAGGCTCTATCAACTCAGTGGTCCTCCACAAACACAGTCTGCATGCAAACTGCTTTTTTTTCCACCTTAAATGGTGAGCCCTGGGGATTTTTCCCCCTGCAGACTTCCATTATTTGTGAGCTTATACTGCCTATATTTCCCCGTGACTTTTAGATAAGTCAGTGAACACATTCACCTAAAGCTTTGCAAGGGGAAAAAAAAAAGTTATAAATCAAGCCTGTTTCCTTGACATCAGGGCAGGTTTGCTGGGAGTGCTCACAGAGTGAGCTCTGAGTGACCTGAGAAGTTGCATGTGGCATTGGGTGTCATAACAAAAGTTCCTGCTGGCTCCATTTTCCTGCTCTGTAATGTCTTTTTACTTGTTTTAAGTACTCCAGGCCCTGACTGCTGAGGTTATTAATCTTCATCTGTGCTCTTTTTAAACTTTACTACTAGCACTTTTTTGCCTCAGATATGCTTTTATTCATTCTTTTCAGCAGCAATAACCTCTCATATTGGCCAAATTAGGAAATAATTGCAAATAATAGAGAATCCTTTTCCAGCTCTACAGTAAAGGATTATATATGTGCTGAGTGTGAGGGATGGCACAGAGTGTAAATACCAAAATATGGGCAAATAGGCAGAGAAGGGAAGGATGTTGGGTGGCCCTCGCTCTTCTGCTGTCTTCGTGTTCAGGGCACAGCCCCTGGCAGAGGGTCACACCTGGTGGTTTGTGGAAGAGGAGGAAGGGAAAACCAAGGGCTGGATTTGCAGTTCAGCTCATGCCAGTCCCTATTTAGGAAAAGCTGGGCAGGGTCTTTTAGTCTTCTGAGGTAGAAACAGATTTGGGTGAATCAAATTCAGTCATTTGTATTTTTTAAGTGGAAACACGTGACCTTTCTTGGTTTTGTTTATGTGGCCACCGTAGCCACGGCTTGTTTCTCTTCAGGGCCAGTTCCAGCAGTTCCACCCCTCTTTCCCTGTGTGTTGTATCACTTTTGGGTCTTCATCCATTGCTTTGAAGCACCCAGCCTTCCAGTCGAGGAGCTGAAACCGAGAGTTTATTCCTGACTTTTATCACAAGTCACACATCATAAGTGGCCAGTAATCCAACCCAGCTCCTTGCAAGCCAGCAAAACTGTCTAATCAGGCACCAAATTAATAATTATTTTTCAGTAACAAGTATATATGTAGGACTCTGGGATATGCTTGTGCCATATAAAAAGCTGCTGCTGCTGCTTTCAGGTGCCTGGCTGCTTCTCATACATAGGGATTTTCAGGATCAAAGCTCCTATGAATGTTATTCACAACAAATAATTGTGCCAGCTCTTGGGAAGAAAATACGGAGAACATTCATGTACTGCTGCTGTCTCAGCTGGGGAGCAAGGAAATACATTGACTGTAGGAGAGAGCAAAGCTCTCTCAGTGCTCTCATCACATTAACACTTACCTTCCTTCCTTCCAGTCAAAGTTCTCTGAGCTGCTTCTTTCCATTGTTTTTTATTATTCATTTGAATCAGAAAATAATATTTTTCCTCCCTAATTCAGGAAAAATTGTCATTGCCCACCTCCTGCTGAGGCAAAAGAGTGCCAGAGCCCATCTCCTATAAGCTCCTTCTCACTTCAAATGCAGCCTGCGATGGCTCCTTTGGAAATGTAACAGGCTATTATAGAAATATGTATTTACACAGTATTTTAAGATGCACATTATCCACCTGATAGACCATGACAGCTCACCATTACAGCCTATTGAATAAAACCTCTTTGCACCATTTTTTTTTTTCAAAGCAGATACTTTTTATGTGATGAATTGTGAGTCTATTGTGTAGAAGTACAAGTTTGTCATGCAGGGCCATAGGAGGACACCATTTATCTGTAACCCTCTGCAGTGGGAAAGTGCTCTCACCCTGCCCCACAGAATGAATTATTCTGACCAGAGTGATACAGATGGAGAAAAGTGAGAAAAAAGCTTCACGAACCTGAAGGGAAAAGTTACAACATTTGTTTAGTGGCCTGTAGTATATTATAAGGGAGATCACTCCTGCAGAATAATTTTCCTTCTTCCTTAGCCGGTCCTATTTTTTTAAAGGGCTCCTCTATTTTGAAAGCATCCCTGTTTGGCTTTCCCACCCAAACTTCCTGTGTTTGTGTGACTCACTCTAGCTGATCCATACTTGAACAGTTTCTCCCTTCCAGGGATTCACATCAGAACCTGCCCTGCCCTAGGTGCCATCTCTCAGTGTCCAAGGATGCTCCATTGGAATAGAAAATATTCAAAGTTTTATTAGCCTGAAGCTAGGCATAAGGACTCTTCCTGTCATTCCCTGTGAGTTTTAACTTAGCAGGAAGGAAAAGGCAACAGGGAAGGCCACAAGATCCCAGCTTCAAAACAAAGCTGGCAGCCAAAGACACGGTGTCCCTACCATCAAACAGGCTGAATAAGCTGCAAATAGACACGATCCCCAACTTGTTATAAGATGAAATGGAGCCCAGCCCCTGTTGAGAAACAATTTTACATTGCAGATGTTCATGAATGCATGCAAAATGTGGTGACTTCAAGTCTCTTTTCTTTCCCTATCTTCAGGATGTCAAAACTGATTTTTAAAGATAAACTCTCTAACAGTTACAGTTGACTCCTGAGAAGAACTTGCATGTCTGGAACAAAAAAAAGACTCCCAGCCAGCTGAACAGTGTTGTCTTCTTCCCTCCCCCCATTCAAATTAAGCATACACAACAGAAATACCAAACAGGCATGGGTTTTACATATCATGCCAATTCTGATCCGAAACAGTTTATTAATATAAATCACCTCCAAAAAAGGGAAAGATTTTAAAGGGAAGCAAATAGCTGCCAAAAAGCCGTACACACAGAGCCAGTGCTCTAACATTAAACCTAGTGGAAATCGTGTATTTCCACTCCTCATGGAGCCAAGCAGTAGGGAGCCAGTGCTTTGAACCCTGTGTGGGACACTTGCTGTGAGCCCCACTGGAGAGCATATGGTTTGAGAGGAAACAGAAACCCCATCCAGGAACGTGCTGGTCTCCAACCAGCGGATCTGTAAAGAGTCCAAACCCACTCCCCTGCAGGAGGGGACCCACGGGCCCCATCCAGTCTTTGCCATGGCTCTTCCTCCCTCAGGGAAGTCAGCGCGAGCCCCAGCCCCTCTGAGATGGCTCCTCTGCACCTCCTGAAGCACAAGGGCTCAGCTTGGAGGGGCACATGTGCCCCTGAGGGTGCAGAGATGCCTGTTGGCCATGCCCTCTCAGGCCAGACTGCCATGCCTAGGATTCCCTCAGTGTGGGGAGCCCCCAGCTCCGCTCTGCTCCAGGCCTTTCTCTGGGCACTCCCAGGAGGCCTCTCCTGGTGTCCAACCCAAGGATGGAAGCTGATGGTGATGTCCCAAGCGTGTCCTCCTTGACTCTTTCACCAAGCAGGATCAACCAGCCCGAAGTTGTGGTTTCCTGGATTTCCTAGGTCTGTTTAGGAAACTCATCCTCACTTTTTAAACAGTGTATTCGGTTTAATTTTCATTATTTTTAGATGTTAAATTTTACATCAATACAGTATGTCTTAAACTACTGTATTAGAATGCTGCTTGACTCACTTCCAAATTGAAGACCTTTTAAAAAAATTGAAGCAGTCCAATAATTTTAAATCACTCTGCACTGTGCATTGCAATTTAAAATTATTGGAGTGCTTCAAATTTTTATAAGCCCTTGAATTTGGAAGTGATCGAGGTTCTGGGCATACTCAGTGTAGAGCAATTTAAAATTATAAGAGCTGTCAAATTTTTATATAAGCACTTCAGTTAGAAAAGGGATTTGGGTTCTGGGCATGTGCAAAGGGGAGCAATTTAAATTATTAAAGTGCTTCAATTTTTTTTCTAAGCACCTGATTTTGGAAGGGTTTTGGTTTGTGCAGCCTAAAATGACAACTTCCTTTGAGAGTTTTTTCTTTAAAAGAATTTCAATCTTCCAAACTAAAGTATTCTTTAAAATATGAATTCACTGATACTTTAAGAACTGATTTGCACAGAGCTTGGTGCCCAGAACATCTATTTTTTTCCCCTCATTTTATCATTTCACTCTTTAAGGGGCAAATTGAGGTATAGAAATAGCTGCTTCTTTGGATTCTAAATTTTTTCCAACTGTTGCACTCATGGTACAAAAAAAAAGAAAAAAAAAAGAAACATTTGATGAGAAGAACTGAATGCTTTTTCCATGGACTATCCTGCCTGGCCAACAGAATTTAGAAGGCACGCAAAATTGAAGCAATTTGTTATTAAATCTCATTTTAATGTCTCTCAACACTTGAAATGAGAGCCATGTGATAGCTGATTGAATCTGAAGGAAGTTGGAAAGCAGCTTTATTTGCACACTCACCCTCTGCCAGGAGCCGTGCCAGGATTGCCATCTTTGCCCCAGATCCAGCCACGTCCTTCAGCACCCCAGTGCTAGGCAGCAGGAGCAGCAAAGGGAGCAGGGAGGGTGCAATCCCACAGATCCAGGAGATCCCACAGCACAGCAGAGGGAATCCACACAGCCCAGCCGGAGGTCACTGTGGCCGGCTGCATGGGAAAGATGAGGCTGAGGGATGCCCTCTCTGAACTGTCAGAGCACTGAGACAGGGCAGATGAGCATTTCCAGCCTCCCCACTCATGTTTCCCTCTGCTATTCCTTTTTAAAACAAGGGATCCACTCTATAGGGCAGGGATCAGGGTGATTAGTCGATGTATAGGGGCACCGTGTACCTTCAGCAGGAGCACCTGCGGCGTGGAACCGTGCATTTCATCAAATGCCAGTTTAGTGTTTTCTTCCCCTTGAATGCTCCTTTCACTTGTTACCATGGAGGTGATAGGTGACCATTTGTAGTTGTTTATTCCTTGGAAAATGAAGTTTTTGAATAAAAGCCAGTGATCAAATTAAATAGGGGCAAAGATCTGCCGGAGGTGAAATTCAAACAGGAGCCAGATTAATCATATAGTCAGGAATGAAGGAAAAAATTCCTGAAAGCATTTTGCTTTTTTCCCTTGGAGTTTTTGTTTTGCTTTTGGTTTTATTTTTCCCTCCAAAAAATAGAAGTATAAAAATGGTTTCTTACTGTCCATGGTATTAACTGGATCATTCTTTGGGGATGTGAAACCCAGGGGATGTTCTGTGCCAGAAGGAAAGGGAATGGGAGACCAAACGTGTTTTTGCTTGGTGTAAGTTGATGTGAACTGCGCTTTCATTGAACCCTTGTGGAATTCTGTGGCAGGCATTGGCTAAGTTCTGTCCAGAGATGGGGTGTGCTGGGGCCTCATGTGAGTGTGTGGCTGTGCCAATAGTGAGGAAAGGCTTTCCCGGGAGGAGTTGGGCAGAGGTGAGACCTGTCCATGCCTTCTCTCTCTGTCCAGCGGGCGGGCGTGGGCACAGATGGGATTAAAGGGGAGCAGAGGGGGCAGTTCCAGGCTGTCCTGCCTGCAGCTCCATGCAGGGTGTGTCGGAGCAGGGGCATGCAAAGGCAGCAGGGGATCAAACACAGAGAGACAGCCTGGCCCTGCCTTCTGAATCCCCATTCTGCACCAAACAACAGAGGGAATCAGGCTCACCTACCAGCACCAGGCTGCCTTAAAGTTCCTGTCTTGCTGCCTCACTTCAGGCTCTGCCTGCCCGAACCCTGCTTTTGGGCTGTATTCATGCTAATGTTGACAGGTTTTTTCCTCCTTTGTTACATTGTGCAAACCAAATAGAAAGTGAGGTGAGCTTGTCTGAGCAGATGAAAGATGGCAAGAAATTGGCGCTTGGGGACCAGTGTCTTGGTGACATCGACTCTGCAGTCCTTTTTTTCTCTCTCTCTCCCTGGCTTCCCCTCTCCCTCTCATTCTCTCTGAAATGGTCTGTGCCTCCAGTAATTTACATAATACTCTTCTGACACCTTTACTTTAGTCATCAATCACGGTACCTTCTCTCAGTCTATCTTTTGTCTGAGCATGTCTCTTCTTTATCAGGCCATGCACAAAAGATTAATTTCACAGTTTTTCTCCCTTCTTTCTTTCCTTGCAAGATACAAAGCTCATGAAATGACAGAAGCAAGATAATGAAAACAACAATGCAAGCAATTTTTTTTTTTGTTCTTGCTGGTTGGATCTCAAGATACTTTTTTTAACCTCATTGTGTGCCATCTGTCTTAGAAAAGGTCTGCTCGGTATTTTTTAATACAATTCTGATGCTGTTCTGTAGACTACCTGGGGAAAAAAATACATATTTTAATCAGGCTATAGGTACTGATTCAAAATTAGAAAAGTAAATAAAGGAAAAAAGGAATTTGCGGAACAATTAAAGCAAGGGGTCCATTTCTAATGGTGGCATGGGCTACTGCACAGTGCCCATGCCCCAATTAATATTAATGATCTTTTGTGCATAGCAAATTTATGGCATTTGATTGACTCACACAACTACACTTCAAGCTGTCACGTAAAGTGAAATATATGGGCACCATGGCCTAATTTGCATATGCATATGTTCTTAATATTAATTAGTCTAATGGATCTAAGGACCTGGAGATAATTTGAGTACTGGGAGAAGAGAAGCAAACAAACAAAACAAAACTCGCTGAACAGTGCCCTGCTATGGGTTGGTCCTACAGTCAAATAACTCTCCCAAAATGCAAAATAATTGGCATGAATTTCTCCTCCCTCCCCACGTCTCTCCCAGGACTGGCTGAATTAAAATCTTATCCCATATAATGCATTGTTTTGGCTCTGACCCTGACACTTTTTAATTTGAAATGCTTAACATGCCAAGTAGATTACAGAATTACAGACAGAGGAGTTTGAGTGCAGGCTTATGGGCGTAGGTCAGGGCCATGAGACTCGCAGCCCTGCGAGGGGGCCATTTCCCAATACACCTGTGTAATTCCCATTAATATTAATGGGAACCCTGCGAGTTTGTTGGGGGAAACTTGGTCTCCCCAGCTTGGCCTTATGTTTGCATTGCCTGGTAATGATGGCGCAGATCTCCAGATGAAAACCAGCCACTTTTGACCACTGGGCTTTCAAAGTTAGTGAAAATTCATGGTTTTGATTCTCCAGGGAGCAGGAGGTGCCAGAGCGCAAAAGCAGGGAGGTGTCAGGGTAAAATCTTTCCTGTTTGACCTGTGAATTGGCTTGTGGGAGGGCTGGTGTCCTAATCCTGGCTGCACCCCTAAGTCTGTACAACTCTAAAATGAGGAGAACCTTTGTGTGATGGTGAAGAGGAGGTTGGCAGTGGGGTCCATGCACTAAGTCCTTCCAGGACCACAGAGAGCTGTCAGGAATTAGCGAGGGGAGGGACGGACGGTCTGGTGTCCCAGCAAAGTGGCTGAAGTCAGGAGGTCCTTGGATCCATTACCATCCCGTGCAGTTGTGCAAACAGGGTGTTGTGTTACCGATGGAAAAGGAGAGTGGGCTCTGCTGGGAGCCCTCTGGCAGTGACTGTGGCTGGGGACATCCCCGAGCAGCACTGCAGGATGGGTGTGCAGGAAATCTGTGGCTGTGCTGCAAGCTGTGGGGCTGCTTCTGGGGAGGTGACAGAGGAGGGACCACCACCCCTGTCACCAGGGGAGCTCCTGCATTCTGGGGACAGTTCTGGGGAGCCTTGGGCAGCCGGCTGGGGCTGGGGCTGCAGCACCCCTTTGTGGGCAGTCTGCAGGGATCCGAGCTCCACGACCAGCAGGGAGGGATGAAAATCCCAAAGGCCAGAGCATAACAGAGATTTCCAGGAGATAAGGGTGTTTCAGAGCTGGGAAATTCGTTAGGGCTGTTCCTACCTCGGGGGACGTGAGGACCTCATGTCAGATCCAGTCCCTGACTCACCTGGGTTATTTTGGATCCGGTCCCTGACTCACCTGGGTTGTTTCACCTCCCAAAGAAAACAGTCCATGCTGCTCCAGCCCATTTGCAGCCTGCGGAGCTGTAATGAATCTGCAAGTTGCTGATTGCCTTTACGAGGTGCTAAGCACCGATGGCTGCCTGATGCCAGGCAGGGAAGTGTCAGCTCTTGCCGGATCAGGTCTACAGTGAGTTGTTCTATAGAAAAAAATGACTTTCCTCTACGAAGGCATCACTTATATACCGAATATATATAACAAAACCTGGAAAGCCTCTAGTCACTCATTTTAGCTGCTAAAATGCCTTTAGGCCAACATTCCTGCTGTGAAAGGGGTTATGGACGTGTCATATGGGGGTCATCAGTGAAAAATATACCCAACTTTTGTTATTCTTAAGTCTAAATCAAAAACCTCTTTTCACAATCCACTAAGGGACGATTTACTAGAGAGTAGAATGTGGTATCAATTATTTCTGTGGGCATCCTTTTTGTTATAAGAAGCAAAGAGGATTGCTTGAGAGTCAATAGCATGACTCCATCTCAGATTACTAAATAATGAAATGCTAAACTTGGCCTAGAGTAAGGACTATTGCTGTCTCAAAGGGACCAGGGGCTTCAATTAAATCAGAGGACGGTGTTCAATGAATGAGAAAAGGATGCTTAAGGTACGATGACATATTACCGGATTTTACATTTAATTGCAGTGCTTTGTTCTTTTAATAAAAGCACAAGAGCAGTGGATCTCCATTATGGTCATCTGGTAGCATTGTTCACTGTGGACAGTTTATTGTAATTTATTGGCTATGTTTAATCCCTCTATTTTTCATATAAATGAATTCTGTCTGCTTTATTTTATGAATTTTCTTTGCTTATAAAAAAATAGCACCTAATAGTTATTTACACACAAAAGAGCTTTTCCACTGAAACACTCAAAGGTGCAAGGGAGAATCAACCCAGATTCTATGAGACTGCAATGGAAGCAAGTCCTTCTGCTCAGAGAGGTACATTTCTGCATCACCCAAGCAGGAATTAGCACTTACTGAGCAACCTCAGGGGTGACCAAAATGTCTTTGTTGGTTTTGTGGGGCTCTGTGCTGCTGAACTTGCCTGTTCCTGGGCTGTGGGCAGCAGGGCCTGTGCACAGAATGACTTTGTGGATTTCTGGTCCGGGAGAAATTGGCTTCAAAATCCCCTGCCCCAGAGGTAGGTTTGTTTCAGCCTTTCTGCTCGGTGCCCTGGGATAATGTACAACACATGGCAGCAGTTTAGCTGGAAAACCACTGGAGCATATGTATGTGATTATACATATGTGTGTGCACACGTGCATGCATGTATAGATATATTTATAGTTCTGTGTTTGCATATACAGTGATACGAATTTATTTTAAAATCTAAACCTACAAGTGTTTTTAAAATGGTTGTCAGGCAAATCCCCCCTTTTAGACATTTTTGCTGTGACTTGTCTCATCTGAGCATGCCAATCGTGTCCCGTTTCATAAATGATGGGATGGTCAGTGATTTAACTAACATAACCTAATGCATCAAGGCAACACTGAGGTTACTGTCGGCTTAGGAAGGCAGAAATTGAGACCTTAGAAACTCAGATCCTCCTCTATATTTTTAAAGTCTTCTTTGATTGGTTTTTCCTTCTTATTTTTTTTCTTTTCATTGCAAAGTCCTTGTGCAGGAGAGGGGTTCTTAAATTCAGCTGAAATACTGTGTGCATTGAACACAGGCAGGGGAGACAGCCTCTCTTCAGGCCTGGACAGTGCATGTCTGGTTTTTGGGGCAGATCCTCCCTGGAACAGGGTCACAGTGAGTGGTTCATTCCCTGTAAACAGGTTGGGTGTCTTTTGTTTCTGCCTTGTTTGAGCTCGTGTCAGAGCCTGTCTCTGGAAACATGGCAGCTCAGTGAGGAGGGTGGGATGAGCTGACTCTCAGAAGTAATGGCACAAAACGAGTGGCAGCCAGCCCTGCTCAGACAGCCACCAGAGGCTTCTGGGCCCAGGGGAGAGCTGTGAGCTGCGTTGCCTACCAGGAGAAATCCCTCTGTGGTTTTATCTGAGGGGTTTTCCGGGCGTGCTTCTTTCCAAGGAGGGTGCACTGCTCTTCAAAACCTGGAGTATCTAATTTTTACAGCATCATTCAGCCTTGTGGCAGCGTCAGAGTAATGAATTCAGGAAGTGTGTGGCGAGGATTGTCTGTGCAAGAGGGTGCAGGCAGTACTTAACTCCCCATCGATTGCCAGTGACTGATAAACAAGTGAGTGCCTCCTGATCAACCCCAAAGGGTGCTGCAGGCCCCAGGCTCTTCAGGTGTGGCACTGGGGCCAGCATCTGCAGCAGCAGCATTTCAGCACCTTTCCCTTTGGAACAGTCAACTAAACAGGATTTGCTTTTTCTCTCACTGGGATGGTCCTCTCCAAGGGTAGCGAGTGTTGGAGAACTCCTCCGAGGTGGCTGCACATGCAGGGCTGGGCTGTGTCCAGCTGCAGGACCCAGCATTGTGCCCAGGTGCCACTGATGTCACACACACTGTGCTGGCCCCCTGGGAGTGCAGCCCTGCACCGTGTGGAGGAGGATTATGGCTGTGAACGGGGCAGTCGGGTGACCAAACACACTCCGTTTGTCACAGCTGCTCCTTCCCGGGCCTGATGCAATGCGTCTCTGTTGTATGCACATTTATAAATTACCAAATGATGAATATGGGGCCATACCACAGCAGAGTCTTCCTCTTGACAAAGTGCTGTGCCTATTCCCAGCTCTCCCTGGCCTCTGTTTTTGTTAATTTTACACTGAAGGATCAACATGCCCAGGATGCACGCGTGCATCCATCTCTCTCCCTCTCAAAGGAAATTAGTGCTTTCCTGTCACCGCAGGTGATATGAGAAGGGGAGGAAGTACACAAACTGATTTATCTGGAGCTGTCAGCTGTTTTGAGGATGTTGACTACTAAGGGTGTCAGCTCCTCCTCAGTAGTTGGCTGACTCTGAAGAAGACCCCATTCCTCATTAAAAGAGCACTGAGCTGCACTTGAAAGTGACTTTCCCACTTGTTCTCGTCTCACAAACATCACAATAACAGATTCACTGTTTAAAGTGGCATGATCTTCATGCCAGGCCCAGGCAGCTTTGTAAAATACACCTCTGCAGCACTCGGTAGCATCGGTACCATCCATGCAAAATTCATTTGAGGTATAAACTAGAGACTATCATCACAGATGACAGTTATAGCAAATCAGCACGCTGTGTACAGTTTCATCCTTTATTCACATTATGTATCATAATAAACGTCGTCCTAGCAACACAGTTTGTTGAGAGTCAAACACAATACCCCACAATGCCTTGCCACAGATGGATGTGAAGAATTGTGGCTCTAAGAGCCTGGTGGAGCCTGAAAAGGAATCAACAATTCCTACTGTCACTTTAGGGGGCTCTTTCCTCCTCCCAGCAGAGCCTTGGGAGAGAGGTGAGCAGGGAGCCTGTGTGAGCTGGGGGTCTCTGCTGCACGCTGGTCCGTGTGGGAGCAAAGTGGAGTGTCAGAAGCACTGGGAACTCAGTCAAAATGTGTCAGGGCTCAAAACTGGAAGGCTTGAGGAGGAAGAGGAGGGATTGTCATCTGGTTAAACTGAGAAATATTGGGGGAGAAATATTACTCAGGTACAAGACTACATCTTCTTTCTTTTTTAATAACTGTTTAGTGAAAAAGCACTTCCAAGGTATTGAAAGTGAAAGAAAAAGAGATCCTAATGTAAAAATATATGCCTTTGGTATAGAATTCCACTCAGACCTAAGAGAGATGTTTCTGAGTGGAGTCGGGTGTGATTCACATAACATTTTGCCATCCCCTGGGGAATGTCATCTCCTTCTGATGTCTCCATTTGCAGGAAAGGCTTCATTGCAGGTGCAGCACGAGGCTCCCACACCAAAGGGCTGCGCTCGCTTTCAGACCCTGACGCGCTCTTGCTCTGTGAGATACAGCAGCACATTTTCTCTAATCCTTGCCCTGGCACCTGCTCCAGCATGTGTTTTTCCTTATCCCTGCTCATGATAGCCCCTGCTCACATGCTCTGTATTACAGAGGAGCTGCTGCCTCCCCGGGGTGCCGGTCAGCCCACGGTGGGGATGCTGCTTCCTCAACACTGAACCCCTGGGTGAGGCCACAGGATGCTGTCCCCTGTCCCTAATGCAAATCATGTGTTTCTGCTGCTGGGAAAACTATGGGAAGAGAGGCTCCAGCTCCTGGCTGAGGTGTGTCCTCAGAGAGCCTAATGAAGGATTCTATTACATTGAAAAAAAGCCTTTCCAGGATGAAACATTATTTTCAGATGACCCTGATTAATTTTTTTTCCCTCCTCTTACTATTTTGCACAAAATTGTCACAATGTCTCTCTGAAATGGAAATACATTAATCAATATGCTGTTAGAAAAAAGGAAACATCTTGGAAAATCACCTTAAGTGTTGCTAAGATGCACCTGATTTCTGAATGAGCATGGAGCCACTCTCACGGCAATCCTTGTCCAGTGTGCAGCTCAGCAGTTCAACAGCAACAGAGCCAGTGAGACACAAATGCCAGCAGAGATAAAGACAACCCTTCCTTGCACAAATCCCTTGGGAGAGGAGGTAACACAGATACCACAGGAGTTCAGCCTTTACACAAAGCAAAGTGTAGTGCCAAGGAAAGGCCTGAAACTTTGAAGCCTGGACATCAGTCCACAACAGAGCCCTTCCAGCCTGAGGAGAGGTTTATTTCTTCCTCAAGGGTGTCATAAAACAGGATCATCCATCATCCCTCAAAGTCTCTATCTGGATCCAGAAATAGGTTTTGGGCTCAACTCTGCATAATTCATTGTTGTTGTGGAGTAGTCCTGTAAACCAAAATATGTTCTCTTGGGCATTTTTAAAGTTTGTGCAGGTTCTGGTGTTACAGGAAGAACATTTGGGTTCCTGTGGGAGGGAACCCACAGCACCACCAAACAAACAAAAAAAAAACAAAAATAAAAAAAAAAACCAAAAAAAAAGAAAGCCCTTATGGTTATGAATCAGAATTTTATATACTTTTCCATTCTCCTCTCCAGGAGCGATTCCAGTGCACAATAATTAAGCAGGAGCCCGTGCCGAGCGCGGTGCGCCCCCGCCCGCGGAGCGGTGCCTGGCTGATCCCATTGTCTGCGCCCTGAAAGCCGGGCCCGCAGTTAATAATTAGTGAGCAGCGCTTAAATGGAACGGCACAGCCGATCCCCTGGCAGGCTGGCAGAGGCGGTGGCTGAGCCAGCCAGGACTTTGTCATCTTGGCAGGGAGCAGGGGAGCTCGCTGCCATCCCGCAGCCACCGCGCCGGGCAGGGGACCTGGCGCTGGCACCGCGCTCAGCCCTCCAAAGAGGCACGGGCAGGAGGGCAAGGGAAAGGGGTTTTGCCATCTTCTGTAGGGGGAAATAAAAAGGGAAAAAGGGACTGACTCTTTTTTGGTGTGTGGAGGTTTCCCGGAGATGTCTCTCAGGTTCATATTTATTGTTTATTGCCCGTAAAACTGTGTTTCTATGCTTCACAAAGCCATCATTTCGATGTAGTCTGCCTAGCCTGAAATGATAAATGAAAGCAATGAAGGGAGAGGAAGGGTGTTCTGGTGATTAAAACTCTGGATTTGACTTGAGAAAGTAGGTTTCAGCTCCATCTCTGCCACAAACTTTGGGGTGACTTTTGACCAGTCGTTTAATCTCCTTGGGCTTATGAGGCCTGCAGAGAACAGGGATTTCTCCCTTTTGAATTTTTTTTTTGTGGGTGCTTTTATTTCCCTTGTCTGGCTAGGCTGTCCAAGTCTTTCCATTGGGAATCCTTTTTACTATGTAAAATGTGGCCAGAATGGGGTGCCACAGTAATTTGAGCTCCTGTTCTCGGTATTTTAACAATGCATTCATGGATATACAGAGGGAAAATAGTACAGTAATTAGAAAGGATGTGAATGGTGAGAGTGTGAACAGTGGCAAACCTCAGAGAGATCCTTTCCTGACTGGAGCAGGTTTATTTCCCTCAGTGGTGATTGAAATTAATATGGGCTCTTATTTTATGGAGGTACTCGTAAACTGGAGGAAGTGTGATGGCCTGTAGATGTAAAAGGTCAGAATAAATGATCTAATAGTCCTTTTTAGCCTTAAAACTATGAAGGAAAATGAAGACTTTTAAGAATTATTCTTTTTCCACAGTTAGACAGGAAATGGAGATGGGATGGCAGATCTAACCCCCAAGGTCGGACACTGCCTATCCCTGTCCCTTTGCTCATTCCTATGCCAGTAGGTTTCCAGTGGGGCTGGAAGTCCCAGAGGGTCTCAGAGCCACCTCCCTAAAGGGTGCCTGAAAGGCAGCAGAAAAAAACCCTATTGTCAGGAGGCTTTAATTCACTGTTACAGGTGATCACCTCTCCGTTGGAAGTGTAAGGGTCCATAAATCAAGAAATGGTTGAAAACTTCTGCTCTGGTCTTTGCCAGCGGTTAAAGACAGCTCACGACAGCCACATTTATGTGCCCATCTTGACTCTCCGTGCCTGCTCCTATTGCTGAACAGGGCACTTCTTGCCACCACTGTCAAACCAGCCTGTGGCCCTCTTTTAATTTTCCCTTTTTCTACTTACCCTGCAATTAAATACCCCCAAAGTGACGAACACACAAAGAGCTTAATCCACAGCCCAGTTGCACACCAGACACACGAGTGCACCTTGGTGGGAAGCTCTCCAGACAAAGGCACATAATCGCTCATCAGGGCCATTGTTTTTGCTACACGTGTGGTCTGGATCAAGGGCTCGGCATGCACTTGGCAGTGCAGTGATTCCCTTGGGGTTTGGAGGTTCCAAACTCGGACCAGTAGCCTTCTTTTGGCCATTTCCTTTACCATCTCCAGGCAGGGAAGCACATGCCACGAGCAATTCACACTGCGAGGGTGATGTTACAGCCCCCGGCATTACTGTCTTGTCAGGATGGAGGTACCTGGACAGGGACCTCTCCCTTCCCAAGCCCTATCCAGGTAAGGTCCCAATCCACAGGCCATGCAGGATCGTTGTGCTCCCTGGAACTCTCCTATAAATTTGTCTAATGGTGTTTACAATCCATTTGTATTCCTGGCCTCTTCTACCTGCTGTGCGCTAAGTTGCATAATTTAGTTATTCTTTGCAAAATGTTTCTTATGAGCCGGTTTAACCCTGCTGCCTCATAATTGGGTGTGCCCTGGTTCTTATGCTGTGAGAAATAATGACTACTTCTTTTCTGTTTGCTTTCCCTATACTGTTCATGATTTTATAGACTTTATTGTGTGTTGTCTGATTTTCCTCTATCATTTTGTAGCTTGAAGGGCCACATTTTTTACAGAAGTCAGCACAATGGGAGATAAGTAGAGGATTTGGTGGGTTATTGCAGACCTTGAAATGTAGAAGAAAAATTGATCATCAGCTGAGCAAAACATTAAACTTTAGACTTTTTTTAAAAAAAAAAAAGAGTTTAAAACCCCCAAACCTTTAAAAGACCAGTTTGACATTTGACATTAGTTCCATTTCAACATTGAATTCTTTTGTTTTTGTGCAAGCTGACAACTAAATGTCAGAGTCCAAGAGATTTTATATAAAAGGCTTGAGACATTTTTGGTTTGAGAGCTACAAAACGTTTGCATAGTCCTCTGCAATTTTCCTCCTCAACCTGCCCATTCATTCAGATAAAAATCTCAGCAAATCTGCAGCTTCCCCACCCAAAAGGCCTGGTTTTACCCAGGTAGGAAGAGAAGTTGGCTTTAAAAATGTAGCCTAAACCACACATATTAGACTGAATATAAAAACTCTCACAACACAAATCTGTCCAAGGTCTCGTGCCAGGCAGATTTCCCATGGATTTTACTTGATGTGCACTAAACACTCCACCAAACAAAGCCCATCCAGCAACGTGAACTCAAGAGCTGTTTAACACTGTAGATTTTCCCCTTGTATAACAATTATGGAAACAGGCTCACTAATTGACATCGGATGCGACACTGTGAATATGTGAATGGTGTTCAATAGCCATCATAATTCCTCATTTTACTGCTTTTGGTGGCGTAGCCAGTGGTTGTGTGTAGCAGGAGAGAATACAAAACACGCCGTTCTAGCGCCAAACTACCTGAAGATTATTGCTGTTCCCTGCTGGCCAAGTGCGCCTGGATTTTCTCACCTCTTCAAGCTCAGGTCTTTGCTCCTTTATTTATGTTTTATAAGAGGAAGAAACTAATTAATCTCTTTCCCGAAGAAATGCAGGCGTGTGCTTGTTCCCACCTGAATTTTGCTGAGGGTGAATTCCTCACTGCTGCGGTTTTGAGTCCTTGGAAATGAATGGAAATGGATTTGCCTGCTCCTGATGTCTGGGCTGGCCTCGGGTCCTTTTGGGGACCCAAGAGGGTAAAACTTATTGGTGAGAGGTTTGTCCCTTGTGTGCCTGCCAGACCCATGGGTGCTGGGAAGATTCCTTGTCCATAGCACAAATATTGTCCAGCATAGTTTGATGGTTGTCTGTGACTGCACTTGAGAGGTCCAGCTAATCTAAGCAAGCTTTTGCTTCCTTCCCATCCTGGTAGTGTGGGATTCAGTCTTAGTCTCTCTATTCTGAGTCTGCCTAAAAACTGATTTTTAGTCATAAAAGGAAGAATTCATTTAAAAATTGATTCAACCCACATATATAGACTTTGCTTGAAATATTCAATATCCAGTAGGAAATCCCTTGTATTGTATGCTGGCTTTATTTAGAGTAAATCTAGGAAGATCAAGACACATTTTAATATACAAATTACATTTGTTTTTGAGCTACAGTATTCTATCTGGACTCAGCCTGCTTCCATTTTTTTAAACATTAATCTTGCTTTTCCCCCCTAATCCTTTCTTTGCTACAATGAGCTTTCACTATGTGTGTGTGGGGAGGGAAAGCCCTATTAGATTATAACATTTTATGAGTTGTCAACGATATAATGACATTAGCCACCTGACTGAGAAAGTAAAAACCTTTGTGGTGTCACATAACAGGTTAGAATGGGCTGGTAAGCCCTTGTGAAATAAACAGGGTGAAAAAAAAAATCCTCCAAAATGTGTATTTAAATGGGTGGCTCTAACCCCTCCCTGCTTATTAGACCACTGAGAGCACATTAAATATTTTATATGTATATATCTTTCTGCTGCTCCAAAATAGATAGAGATAGGCACACGCACATCAGTACATGCACACAGGCATAGACACACAAGTCTTTCAAAATCAGAAAGGTCTCAAATTTAATTGGAATGGAAAATGCTAACTAATTGGCATCCAAATTTGATTTACTGTAGAAACCTCATATTTGTTTGAAACACAACACTGTGTCTTGGAACACAAGCCCAGTCCTTCAAAAATCATACATGAGAACTGTGGAAGAATCAATTAAAGTTGATTTGGCAGATCTGCTTTTGACAAATATAAAGAAATCTCTGATTAGGCTGAGAAGAAAAGAATCCCTCTTTCGTGCTCTCTCTATTCTCTCCCTCTTTAAAGGCAGTAGATGTCAGAAGGGGGTGGGTAGTGATATGCAAAACATGGCCTCCATAACCAAAGTAGCCTGCAAAATTAGGTGTCAGCATGCAAAGCTTATTGATGTATGAATGCGGAAAATGAAAGCCGGCAGTAGACAGACGGGGCTAAAGGTGAGACAGCCACAGTGAAAGCAGCTGTACATCTACGTCAAGGTGTTGCTATATGAGCCTGCTTTTTTCTGGAGGGCCACAGCCTAACAAGCTGTGCCTGGCCATAAAATGATGAAACAATACAATGTAGGCACACACTGTGTGAATACCAAATAAATTGACTCGGGTCCCCCCCACACCCCTTCAAAGTAGGCCTGTGTGTTCATTAATAAATTCATATTCTGAGTTTTCAATAAAAGAAGAAAATGCAGTGTAAACTGGAGTTACTTAGTGACACCCAGCTCATTGCTTTTTATTGTTGCTTGCAGCTACGAAGCCTTCGCTGTGCACTAGTAGAATTTATTACTGTCTGTCTTTGTGGCAAGTTGGCGAAGTGAGCCTTTTGAAGAAAATTGACCCACACTTCATGAATATGATGAAAAATGCCAATAACACTACAAAGACAAAGCTCTTGACATTAGTGTGCAAAGAACTAAGAGACGGTAATGAAAATATTGCAATTACAAATCATATCCCTCCTCCCCAGCCGAGGGGCGCGGGCATCTGGGGGCTGCTGGGGAGCCCCAGGACCCTGCTGGACGTGGGGTGGGCTGGAGAATGAGGGGGGGGCAGGCACCTTTTCACTGCCTGGCCCCCTCCCCATCCTCCATGCTCTGTAGGAGGGAAGGGGTGAGAAGAGGAAAGCAAGCAAAGTGCTTAATCCAACAAGGATTTCCCTCCTGGAAGGTTGGCCCTCTTCCCTCCGAGCCTGCGCGCGGAGGGAGAGTGGTCTTGTTGCTAAGGCACAAGATTAGCAGCCGTGGGGTCCAGCTTGTGCCTGCCCTTTGTCCATGCTCCTCCTAGAAGCTCCTGGACACAAACCACTACAAGATGGTGCCTTAATTTTCCCCCTCTGTAAAATATTTTTTTTCTTTTTTTCTTTATGAATGGAGCCTCTCTGACTGGTATCTCCTCTGAGCTGCCTCATTCTGCTTGTGTGCCTGCACCCCTCCACCTTTTGGTATTGCAGTAACAAGGATAAGTTAAAAATTAGCATTTTACAAGCAGAAAGGTCTGTCTCACGGTCTCTGTCCTGGAAAGAGACAAGAAGAAGGAATGTGACAGGCAAAAGTTCTCCATTTAATTCTTAACCTGGTGATATGCAACTTGATCAGTGAAAATCCATAAGGAACAAATAGGCTGGGCTTTTTTTTCCCCACCCAGCAGCTGATGGAGCACTGGAACAAGGAAGCTAAGAGAAAACGAGCTAAAAAAAATAAAATAATTAAAATCAGCAATGAAAGGTTGTTTAGCCCTATGTTGAAAATTTGCCACTTTCTGAACTTATCATCAATCAAATTTTCCGTCACCAAGATAAACTGTAAGTGCCAGGCGCTTTGTTTATGCATTCTGCTCTTATATTTATTGTGGAGAGACCTGCTAAAAATCAAATAAAAGGCAAGCATGCTATCTACTAAATTTGGATGTGACAGTCATAGGTAAAATATCTTGCCACGCTGGAATACTGGTGCCTGAACAAATCAATTAAGCCTTCCTGTTCTCGTGGTCCTCTTTCTGTTTGTAG
The DNA here is from genome assembly GCF_051311805.1 of Agelaius phoeniceus. Taxonomy (NCBI): domain Eukaryota; kingdom Metazoa; phylum Chordata; class Aves; order Passeriformes; family Icteridae; genus Agelaius; species Agelaius phoeniceus. The sequence goes on along the minus strand of NC_135267.1, from coordinate 113,940,994 downwards.
GGGGTGACACTTGTAAGTGACAGCAAACCACAACTTTTCCTTTGTGATATGTGGTCACTGATGAGACAGATAATTGTGAAGTCAACCAGAGCAATTCTGCAGGTCTGTATGAACTGATAGACTTCAAATATGAGCTGGAACTCTCAGTACCTGGGAATTGCTTTTCCATCAGGCCTGTGCCACTTGTGGATCCTTTGTGTGATTCCCGATGTATTTTTGAGATCCAGGTCCAGCCTCAAAGTGCTCGGACCTCTGAATGCACATCAGGGTTATCTCAGCACCTTGAGCATCTCTTTTCTCATGGTGTGGTGTCATTTTTCTGTCCTGGTCATGGAAGACCTGCCACATCTGAGGAGTCATCAGTACCTGTGCCCCTGGATGGCTGAATCCTTCCATGGAACAGCCTCATTAGAGGCACCATGAACCCAGAGGGAGGAAATGACTCTGCTTTGAGGAGAACTAAACTGGATGTGATACACTTTTCCATGTTTTATAAATCACTTAGAGTTTTACAGTAAATTATGAGGACAAAAGAGATTGAAAAGGAAAGTGAGTAAAGAAGCATCCAAACAGCAGGAGCAGCTACTGTATAACAGGTGAAAAAATAGCAAAATGGACTGATTATGTCTGAACATCCATCCTTCTGAAGCAACTGCAGGTTAGAAATCATTGCTTGTGTTATATGGCTTTGGAAACAAGGCCGGTGCAGAAAGCTCTGGAGGAAAATATGAGACCACCACATAGATCAGAATGATGCAAGTATAAAGAAGAAAAAAAAAGAGCCAGAGAGAGCCAGCAGATTGTCCAGCTATAAAGAGCAGCATTGAAATCCAGAGGAAACTTTCATCAAAGGCTGACTTAGGTGCAAGGGTTCAGACCTGGCTAAGGAGCAGCTCATTTTTTGTTGCTGCAGAGCAAGACCTGTCCCCCCAGATCAGAGTGAGCGAGCGAATGTTCTCTTGCTCCGTGGAACGAGGCAGTGGCACAGTCTGGCCACAGATGGGGAATCTCACAAGTAATGATGGAGCCATTAGATAACATATTGGAGTGACTCTGCTGAGCAGGCTGAGTGCCTGCTCAGTGAAAAAAAAAGAGAGGAAGAGAAAACACTGTGTAATCATACAGCCACCCTATTCTACCTTCTCCTTCCTTCTTTCTTTCTTTCTGTCTCCATCAGCATGAGGCTTCTGCACCTCCTTCCTTTCCAGAGCACTTTGTGGCTTGTCTCTCTGGCAGGTGATGTCCCATTTACAGTGAATAACCTTCCACAGGAAGCTACAAGTTTCATGATGGGACACTCCTTCCTGCTGCTGGGAACATGGACCAGCCTTGTAGTGAGCTGATCCCCCGATCAAAAATGTTTGTTCACCTCATTCCTTGTATTTCACAAAAAGTGCAGCCAGGTAATGGGATGGTTTATTTGATGTAATTGATTATGGGTAATGATGACTGGAAATCCAGCTGTGACACTGCAGGACTTGTCTGCAAGTCAGATACAAGGAGATGTTTTTCAGGTCTTGGCATGTTTAGCATTTTGGGATGAACAATTTATCTAGCTGGGTTCATTCTGCTGCTCCCAGAACTGATTGTATATTAGCATGTCTCATGAAAATCATGCGTGACATTACTCTTGCATCTATATATTGAAAATAAATGAAACTGGGGCCGGATAAAAGCCCTTTGAAGTCGGTGGAAATGTCTCCCATCAACTTCAATATGAACAGATGAACACGGAAATACAGGATTGGAAAGGACCTCCTGGGTCACTGAGTCAGTCCTCTGCTGTCCCCTGCACATCCCTTCTCCATTGGTTGTTTCTCTTTGGCCTGTCTAAGGCTGAGGATGTGCTCAGCATATTGCTGGAATGGTTATCCAGAGTGAGATTTCTGCATTACAGGTAACCAGAGGCTCCTGAGCTGCGTTTGATTTGTCAGCTCCTACAGGCGGGAGCAATTCCCAGCGCGTCACTTTAAAATCACAGTCAGGTGGATGAGCGCAGGTGTTGGCAGGGCTGGAGGGGTACAGGGCTATCTGCATTCCCTCTGTGTGTTTGTCACAACTCTGAATACTCACATCACAGTTCCCAGTAAGTGGTGGATGCGATTCTTCATCCTTGCAGCAAAGAGTGGGGACAGATTGCAAAAAAATGAAAGGGCCCCAGTTTTGTGGCAACCTTAAAAGTTGCAGGTAAAGGAAGCCCATGTTGTTTGGGTTCTTTCTTTATTTTTGCACAGTGTTCCAAATGCTGAAAGTGAAAAGAAATTATTGAAAGGCAGGACAAGGAAGATTTTATGCCATTTTATTCAATGACAATTATTTATAAGGAAAAAATAGAAGAAAGGGCTGGAAAGGGTTAAAATTAAAAGCTGTTTCTAAAGCCTGCAATAATAATACAATAGACTGCTGGTAGCCACAGGCAGAATTTACTGTCCTTGGTCTAGTGAACCAGTATTAACCCTTCAAGTGTCCATGATGGCTCCGTGCACAGTGTCACTTTCTGCTCCAGTGTATGGATGTATGCTTTCTGTCAGATTGCTCAATTAATTATAATTGTCCTACCTTTAAAGGGATGGCCCTGGGCATACTAGGGGGTGTGGCCCTCATGGGGTTTTATTTCAAGCCATATCCTACTGTCTCCCACTCAGTCAATGAATCTTACTCATCAATATTTAATGACCCAAGTGTACCTTCCTTTTTTTTTCCCCTTTAAATTATTCTTCTACACAGCTAGACAGGTGCATTGTCTTCCTGTTACGTTCTGGCGGCAGAGAAGATGCTGCCTCGCTCTGTGTTAGCATCTAAGGAAGAGGTGGCTTGGAGCCACCCAAAATTTTGAGCAATGGGCATTGCAGACCTCCTGTGCTGCCTCTGAGATGTGACAATAGGTGTCTCACTACAGACTCATTGCCCAACAGGTTTTCAGCAGCTTCAAAGCTGCTTTCACCAGATCTAGCACATGGGAAGAAATCGTTTTAAGGAACAGGGCAGGAGAGACATCTCAAAGACTGTCCTTACTTTATTCTGTAGTGCCATCTCAGCTGCTCTGAAAGCTACCAGTGACACATATTGTGCTGTTTACACCTTGGTATACTCTTGGACAAGAACCACATCCTGTGTATTATTGATATTTTATGACAAAGTAAAGCAATTTTAAAACATCAGGCCGCCCATCTGCTCAGAACTACTTTTCACAATATTCAAAATAGATGTGTTTCCCTTTTCTGTTTTCATATGAGGGAAATGCAGACCACAGTTAGGTTATGAGACTGGGGGCCAGGAATTTTTCTACTTTTAATCCTGTCTTTGACATTGATTCCTTCATTAGCCTTGGGCAAGTCATTTCACTTGGATATATTTGAATCACCACATCTATAAAATGGAGATGCAGTGAGGTGTCATGGAGATTTATTAGGCTGTGTCTGCAGCATACTTTGAAGAAGTCAAACCTCATACACCTGTTAATGAATGGAATTTTAAAATATGAATGAAAACATTTTCTCGTTTCAGAAGCCCAAGTTCTGAAGGAGTGTCCCACAGACCCATGACTCCTGCCACAGTCAGCAGGTAGGATTTTACACTCACTGCATAAACTCATCCAGGAAAAATTACCTGGAACTTAACATTGTGGCAGCACCATGGTCAGAAATGTGTCGTTATATTGCTGGATATCTTATTGTTCCTGAGAAATGAAAAAAAGCAGTTTTTACAGTTAAAAAGTCAGGAGTAGTTTAGAGAGTTGGTGCTCTGGGAGTGGAAGATATAGAGGGAAATTAGATTCCTGCATAATTTGATCACTAAGGAGTAAAACTCTAGGCTTGTGTGAGTGTTTTGCTAGCAGCCTGGATGAAGCCAAGATCTCATCCGAGTGACAAGTAAGCTTCAGTGGGAGATTTGGAGGATTCATGAGGACTTGGAGCCTTTCCTGGCGGCTTGGTCTGGTGAAGGTCAGTAATTAGCAGAAGTGTCTTTAGCCCGAAGAGGAGCTTGTGAGATGAGTTGGTCCCATTTTGCAGTGCCTGCAGTGACTCAAAAGTTTTGGCGTGGGCAGAAAGGCATGAAAAAGGATGTGTGGCCCTGTCTGCCGCCCCAGCCTGAGCCACACACCTGGGGATGAGACACAGCTCAGCTTTGGCACCGGCCAGACCCGAAACAAGCCTGTACCACAGTTGCATTGTCTTTACTCATGCCGGACTTTCTGCAGACAAGAATAAACCCCTCCGTGAGTAACCTGTGCATGACTCACCAGCTGTACCACAGCCAGACCTCCAGGAGCTGTGGGAAGCCTCGGTGCACTGAGGCATGCTGGAGATGAGCTCTGACCCCTCTCAGCAGCCAGCAGGGCTCACACAGAATCTCGGGGCACGAGGTGACCTCTGCAGAGCTGGGGCAGCGGGGGCACAGCGTGGTCCCCAGCCCTGCTGCTGCCCTCCCCCTGCTCAGCCACTTCCCTGGGCCCTGCAGGCTGCCAGCTACCAACCCATCATTGCTGCTGCCCTCCCAGCATCCCTGCACAAAGCAGTGCTGCAGGGATTTTCAGGAAACCTGATGGAGCAAAGTGGTGGTGGGACAGCAGGGAGTGGGAACAGGTGATAGGAGCTCAGCCTAAAGAGAGGAAGACACCTCTCTTAGGAAACTGGGGTGTAAATGTGTTACAAGGAGATTGAGCAGCAATAGGAAGGGTGAGTCTCCTGCAGAAGACAAAGTAAGCCCCAAAAGTCATGGTGCAATGATAAGATCGAGTTCATTTTAGTCGCCCAAAGCAGTTTGAATTAAGCTCTTCCCTGTCCAGGCATATCTAACACAGAGCTCAGCTGTGACTGTTTCCTATGAGGAAAGCTGGAAACTTGCTTCTCCGGCCCCTGCTTAACTTCACAGTCATAACCAAACCCATTGTTTCTGCTAACATATAATATTACAAAAAGGATGTTAAAAAAGTCAAGAATTTCCCTGCATGGTCTGGTTGCAACACAAGTTTTAAGACTGTGTTCGGGCCTTGCTACTCTGTGAGCAGAAAGCAGCTGGGAGTGTTTCAGAGGGAGCTTGCTTAGCCCTGGGGGAATGGGTGAAGAGGGTGTTTCTGTGACTTGTTTGCAAACCCCTGTGGCTGTTTTGAGGAGAGGCTCCTGGGATTTTACACAGTCATGTACATCCCTTCTGACTCGGAAAGATGGCTTCTGTCCAGCGTTTGGCAAAAAAAAAAAAAAGAAAAAAGAAAGGAGGGGCCCCCTTCAAAGGCTGAGTTTCGCTGGTTTAGAAATAAAATGTGGTTAATGAAACCACCATTCACCACCCTCCCTGCAGTGCTCCTCTGCCCATTCCTACATTAAGTAAGGAAAATGAGGAATGAACGCAAATGTATCCAAGTTTGTTGTGGGCAGCCCTGTGGTAATAAGAGAGCCTTGGGCTCCAGAGGCACCTGGAAGTGCAGATAAGATCAGATGAGGTCAAAGAGGGAGCCTGGCAGCCTGGTCCTGCTGTGTGGAGCGTGGTGAGCCGCAGCCCAGCTTGCCAGGAGCAGGTGCCACTGGCCTCTCTTCAGCTCTGCACCCTGCCAGTCAGGGGCTGGGTCCTTTCCCTGAGAGACCATGGCCCGTAGAGGAGGGAAATTGAACAAAAGTGAAGTGATTTCCTCTTTCCTCAGCATCTCCAAGTTGCTGCGTGCTTGCTAAGCTTCGGTTTTCTCTTTCTGAATCTGGCAGTGTCATTTCCACACTGCAAGCCTGTTTCACCGTGTTTCTGGCAAACCCCTTTGGTTAGACTTGTTTCACCACATCTTGGTCTCTTTTTATAGCCTACATCTGCCAGGAAAGCTCTGTCATTCTTCGTCCTCCTCTCTGCTGTGTTCATTTCCAGCTGGGCCCAAAATGCCCTTGTGCTCCTGCAGTAGTGCAAAGCCTCCTGGCTCGGTGCTCAGAGCAGGAGGGATAGAGGGAGCGTAGTCCTTACACCACTGGATATAAGTGGTGTTCAGAAGTGGGAAGAGGAGGAAAAAGAAGGTCCCCAGCACACACAAAGTAGGCTGTGGGACTTGCACTCCCCTTCTCAGTGACATCCCTTCAAGATGCCCCAGGCACCTCCAAGTTTACACGTGTCCACTCCTGGCTCATTCTGGTGGACAGGAGCTTTTCTCCAGAAGAAATTCCACATTTGTGACTTTCAGGGCTTCATTTTTCCTCCCTTTCCCTGTTACTCGTCTTGTTATGGATGAGAATTGTGTTGGGGCAAACCACTGTGTTTAAACCTGGGACAGAACTGAAGCACAGCTGTATTTTGGTCACTGGATTTCTATAGCCATAGTGGAAGAGTGCCAGAAATATGTATTAATACATATAAAGTTGTTTAATTGCTGTTCTGTTGACAAGGTGGCAGATGTATCTATGGCAGAATCCATGGATACTTTGTACCAGGCCAAAAGGGAGCATAAAAGTCCTTTTGACCATGGTTTTGCTACAATCTCTTAGTTGGACCATGTTTGACAAAAGGCTTTCTTGAAGTTCTTTGGAGAAAGTTGAGTTTTCAGCAAACTTGTTTGGGGTGAATCTGGGATGGCTGGAAATGTGGGTATAAAATTGAGGTTTTGTGTAACATCTGCTCAAAGTCACACCAGGGCTGTGCTTGCTGCTCACTTAAAGAGCTGAAACCATTTTCTATGCACAGACCATCTCCATCTTCCAGAAACTTGGGCACAGATGGACCAAGGTGAGAATTTAATATGGGAGCAACAGTTATATTCCAGTTGCTTGCTAGGGGTGAATTTGGATTCCTGATCCCAAGTATCCATTTTTGACATTTTTGCTGTTGTATTTCTGCCTTGAAAGCAATGAACAAATTCCCTTTGGCCTCGGTGGGCTCCAGAGGAGAAAGCACACTGAGATAGAGGAAAGGCAGATGTGGGAGCCAGATCTCTGCTCTTCACACCAGAGCCCATCTCGCTCCTCTGTATCTCGCCTGTACAGAGACAAATCAAAATTCAGGGACTTGTGCCACACTCTCTTCATAATGCATGTGTACAAATATTTGCATGCAGCAGTGGTTCAAAGGAGCCTGGAGATAGTATCTTAACTGTGGTGCTTTCCCAGACCATTGCTGCGCTTTGCCTTTGTGAATAAAGGCAGTAGTGTCTGCAGTCAGGAGATCTCTCATATAGATTTAATCTGGCTGTTTTCCTCCCTGGGGAGCAGAGTTGAGGATAGCGAAGTTCAAGGTAGCGTGTGTTTGAGTTTTGCAAGCAGAATAGACATGGAAATTTGAAGCCTAAGTTGCACATTCCAGCCTTCTTATGGAAATGGCAAGCAAAGAGGAAGCAGAGCCTTTGGTACTGATCATGTGCCAGTTTTTAAATACCAATACAGATCCAGAGAGTTTATTTCCAAACACCCCATGTGTGTATGGGCACACAGGCGCTGGTATGGATGCACACCTATGTGAGATGTTTATAAACAGTGCCCCACCCCTCTCTGCTTATAGATCCCATTGATGATTGCTTTATTCATCTTGTGGCAGACCCATTTAAATGAAAATACATTCCCTTGCTACCATAAATTCTGTGCTATGGGGAAGCAGCAGAGTGCTCTAGCTGTACCTCCATGGAGAAATTCCCTGTTGAGGAGAGGAGCATTATACAGGGAACAATTGACAGCCCTTCACTTCAGTGGGTACATTTCTCTGTACAGCTGCATCACCACTAATGATAAATGAGTAATGTTTGATAGCTGGCTCCATTGCCTGACAGCTACAGTTTTGGCCAGAGGGCCACGACAGGCTTTAGACTTCTGTTCAAAATGAGTTAAACATATTAGGTATTACGAAGCCACAGAAGCCTCGAGAATGAGTGCTGAAATGAGTTATCAAGGTATGCTCCTGGGTACACAACTTGCAAAGCAGATGTCATTCTAATAATGTGTGATATAGAACATGTCTGGCCTAAACCCTGCTGGATGAAATATGAAGCCCCGTTGGTGATATTTAATACCATTTTATGAGGTGCCATCTTATAAAGACAATGCCCGCCTTATGTGGAATGCTTAAGGTATTTTGCCAAAGGCACTGGGAGGTATCTGAACTAAGTAGAATTTTTATTATTTTATAAGCCTTTACTTTGTAATATTTCTGTTTCTACATTATTGTGGTACTAGCTGCACTAACCCTTTGTCTAGTGAACTTCATGAGTGGTTTGCTGATAGATTGACTGATAGCCACAGCTGCCTGCAAAGGCCAGCTCCTACCTAAATATATTCCTAGCAAAAAAACAGAGTAAAGTAGAAAGCAGACTTCAAAAGGAAATAAAGCTTTACAGGAGGCACTCTTGGAAAAGAGGTCCTTGAAGCTATGAGATACAGAGGTTTCAGTGTTTATTAAGGGAGTAAGGCCTGGCAAGGTTGTGAGTTTGTGTATTACAGCTGCAACATTCATTTTGTCTTGAATTCCTGTTGTAAACTTTGACCTCCTGTTGAGATTTCTGGGTCCCTTTGCCGATATCCCAAGGACATACCTCGAGTTGCCTCGTTTCGGGAAGACGATGAGTGTTCTCACTCTCCAGTTCTCCCTTTATTTACATATTTTCATTTAAGGCTGCTTTTGTGGAACCAAATTGCCTCCTAGTTCAGGTCTGCTGGAAAGCAGAGTCAGAGTGAGTGCAAGCGGTTATTCTGAGCAAATTAGGTATCTCCTCCCCGGGATGCAAAGCCCGTGCTGACAGCACTGTGGAGCTAAAGACCCCAGTGGGGGTGATACTTACATTTCAGTGATGCTGAGTCAGTGCAAATGGGCTCTGTGCTCAGAACCCATCGCTGCTGCCAGAGGATCTGGTCTGCTGCATCAAGGGAGCAGTTCTCTTGTCTTAATCCTACATCGTTCTGTATCTCACAGTTCTTCTAGTCTTCCATGCTTCTCTGTTTTGCCTCTCTGAGAAGATAGTGCCCATGACCTAGAAAGCAGCCACTTCTCAGAGCACTCATCAGGGAAGGCTGATGCAGCCCAGCTTTTGCTCGGGCAGGCGAGGGACCCCAGTTCTCCTCCCTCCAGGGTCTCCTGCTCAGCCACGACCTGACTTGATGAACCTCACAGAATCAGGTCCTTGTGACTCCTGCTGATTTGCTTGTCTGAATAGACATCAGCACTAAAGAAATTACTCAGCTTGGTGTGTCAGTGACCACCACATAGAATTTCCAGCTAGAAAGACATCCCTGAGCTAAAATTTGTGGCGGTTCTTGCTCTTAATCCTAATGCTCTCCTTCTGCCTCCCTGGGTAAGTGATCTCTCAATGTGTGGTAGTGCAGCCTGATGCAAGGAGGTGTTAGGTTAATTCCCTTTGATAAAACCCTACTAACTTTTTTTTGCCCTTGAAAAACTTGCTTTCCCTTCCTAATGCATCATCCTGCAAGCCCAAGGTTCACAGATATTCAGATTCATCTTCCTTTATACCATAAACATGCCAGATTTATATAATCCATTTGGACACTGGCAAGTGATGACTATCAGAGGCAGAATGGGTACTGAGGGGCCCATAGTTATACAGTAACATCAGCCTGGCAGCAGCTCATCCATCGTGCTGGATGATCTGTCCATCTCCCTGCCTATGGCTTGTAGCACATAAAACACAGAGGAAAAGTCAGACCAAATATTCTGCGAGTGACGCTCGTCTCGTCTCAGCCCGGCTCTTCCAGCCCCAGTTTTAAATGCACTCGTGGACCAACTGTCTGGTCGAGACGCTGCTTTTGGAAAGAAACATGTCTTAGAAATTCCTGAAAGTCGCTGCTCAGTGTGTGACATGTCAAGTTACATCTGCTGTGTCACGAAACATCAGCGTGTTGCGAAAGACCATAATGCAAGGTGACAAGACACGCTGTAAACAGTTTCGGTCGATGTTTTTATTTATCCCAGAGCAAATTTCATGCAATATCACGATCGCGGGGAGAATTCACCTTCTGTTCCATCACTCAGCAAAACTTTTGCCTGTGGTGCTGTGACCCTGAACATTTTGGGTGTGGGGATAGGTCAGCTTTCGAGCCGAGCGCTCTCGGGATCACCACCCCTGCCCCAGCACGCAGTGGTGGGTCTGTGCTCGCCGACCCCAGGGACCCCTGAGGGGTCAGGAGTGCTGGGGTGGCATTTCCCCCAGCCTCAGCTGTGTCCCACCACCCACTCATGTGCTGCACGGGGAATTCCCCCCCTGTCTCCCAGCAAACGCGTGGCCGGGCGCGGGGCTCCCCGAAAGGAGCTGTGCAGGATGACTCAGGGTTCCCACGATGTGCTGGGCCCTTCCTGGGGCTTTCTTTGCCTCTCAGAGAAAGCTCATAAACCCATTTGCAAATCCTCCGTTTGAGCTGTACAGGTGGCTCATGTTTATCGAGGTTTTCTACTTGGAGCTCATTTCCTTAAAATCTGTCCTTATGTTTGCTAAAATCCCCACAGTCTCTGTTCCAAGCTGCACAAGGCTTTTAGCTCCTTTTTTCCTCTCAGCATTTTTTGCCTATATTGTTGCAGGAGTCAAATGGGGAAATGCACAGAGCTGGGAGATTAAAGATGTAAATTTTATAAACAGAAATCAAAGGTCCTAAATCCTGAGCAAAGAAAAGCCTACATAAGTATGAACATTAAAAAACATACATAAATAGTACTTCAAGGCTGAATGTGTTAAATTATTCAACAGTTAAGTCATAAGTGTTCTTAAACTTAAGTATAAAAATGCCCTTGACAATATTTCATAGCCGTGCATTTCTTTAAAATATTTAGCATTCTCATTAAAGAGAATGACTTTATTTTATATATTAGTTACACTCCTGCTTGTTAATATGAAGGAATTTAGTAGCAAAGAGCATTCTTATGTATATAAGCCAAAGACAATTTACATATAAAGTTGGACGACTATTCACTTTTTATTTATTCCTGGATCATCTGCATCCACACAGAGCTATATAGCATTTAAACAAATTTGTTCCTTAATGTGTAGTATTAATATCTCCTGCCCCAAAATATCATTTGCTAATGCCATCCCAGAGACAGGTTCATTCAAAGCTACATGGAAGTTCTTGCCTTTGAAAGACTTAATGAACCTTACATTTTTGGTATACTGCACAGTGTAATGCCTATTACATATTCATTGCCAGAATGGAAGATTTCCTTTAACTCTGAGCTTCCTGGTCTAGTTCACTGTAAAACATTGTCAAAAGTCACAAGAGACTTTCACTGAAAATTGTGACTCTTGATAGCAGGATGTAATGGGGAGGTTTAGAATAGAAGAACCAGTGGTATATGGGCCCAGGGGGAATCATTCTGACAGACAAATGGATGGATAATACAGTTTTTGACATAATGGGATGAAAAAGTTTATGCCAGAAAGAACTGAATTAAAGTTATTACTTTGAGGAAATTTTGAAGTTCTCAAGACCAGCGGTATTACCTGCATGCATTTCATTTTACTGCATCTCTGCATAACAAGTTTTTAAACAGGCTTGGTTTTGAATTGATTTATAAGCTTACTCACAAATCTGCAATCAAAACTGTAGCTACTTTCCTGGAAGTAACCCCAGTAATGTCATTTTACAGGGGGTTGTTTTGGGAGCAGGATTTTTTGATCTCTCTGGTTTTTGCAAGTCCTGCATCATCAGTTTGCCTCTCAGCTCCCTTTTGTTAGGACAGCAAAACAAAAAAGGCTATTATTCTGCATTTTCCTCTGGAATAGTAGGAGGTTGCACAGAGCTATGTTATTTTGTATAAATTTCTTTTTCTCAGTGCTTTGTGAACTTTGGAGATTCTCAGCTCTGAGATCCCCGAGTCCTGGTGAGACACAGAAATCGGCCGATTCACAAACCATCGCAAATCCAAGGCCTCAGTTAATCGAGGCCATGAAAAAAAAAAAAGAAAAAAAAAAAAGAAAAAAAAAGAAAAAAAAAGGGGCACTGTACGTTTTTCTGTGTGTTATTTTTAGGTGCTGGCAGGGCTGGGCTGGCAGTCAGACACGTTTCTGAGGGGTGCTGTGTGCACGTGTGCACCCAAGGGTTTGACCGCAGGTCCCTGGAGAGGGGACGGTGCAATAACAGCCGCTGCTGCCCGGAGCCTCTGCCCGAGCTGAGTCTCATTTTGGCTGGCAGGGACTGAGCCAACGGCTGAAACACAGAAATGAGAGCGGCAGAGAGAGGCCCTCAGAATGGCAGAGATGAAAAATGTGTTAGCAGAGAACAATGAAGTGATGGTAAATCTGAGATGCAGGCACCAGTCACCACTTGTACCATGCTGTTGTCAGAAGTGTGTCGAGATATCGGAGAGAGCAGGCTGAGAAAGGGAAGCTAATTATACCACATTATTCACTTCTGCTCATTAGGTGTAGTACAAAGGCCCTGCTTTTTATGTATATATTAAAGTGCTCAGGACTACAGGAATAGATAACTTCATGTTTCTTTTGTCTCTCTAGTGGGTCAGTCCAGACAGAAAAATTGTGTTTTCACCGACATCCAACTTTCCATCCTGCAGAATTAGGGATTTCCTCCTGCATCACCCCTAACAAATAGAAAAAGACAACTCCCCTCCCTCTTGAAACCCAGCAAGCAAAGCTCCTGTTCCTTGTGACAATTCCTCACCCAGTGCCTGTGTGAGGGTGTGTGGGATGGTTCCCACCTTCTCCCCTCTGCTCAGTGTAGACACCAGTGTCCATGAAAAAGCCCTTCCTGCTTAATCCCACTTCCCCACATGGCTCCAGGGGCAATTTGACAGCCCCTAACCTTCTCCATGACTGACATCCATACCTGTCCCCTCGTGCAGCCACTTGTCCCTCCACCATCCTGAGGCCACAGATACCTCTCCAGCTGGGTGCCAATGAAATGAATTCAGCCATTTAATAAACTTTGGGTGGTACATATAGCACATTCTGCCTTAGATGTTTTACCTGCCTCACAATCCTTCTATTGCATTTGGATCTCTAAATGAGCCATTAGGAAATGATGAAGGGGAAGGCAGAGGATCAGTTTATTGAAATTATTTATATATGAGAAATACCTGACTTTTTTTGAAATTCATGGCTCTTTAATGCTCAAGTCACAGAGAACACATTAAATCTAAGAGGAGAGGAACAGGTATTGCACTTCCACACTGAGGTGAATGATATCAGATTTGGGCATTGAAACCTATCCTTCTCCACAACGAAAATTGCCTTGCTCTTCTAATTATGAGCATCACAAAAGTCACTGCTTCAGTGAAATACCCTGCAGCTACACAAAAGGATAGACTGGAGAAGCACACATCTACCAATAAGTGGCACTGAGCATCTACTCCATTTCTCACACAGGTTGGCATATCTCTCAGTGGTCCATCTGGTAGAATTGGATGGCATTTATCAGGAAATAATCCAATTGTGGCATGCCAAAACCTGAACATGAAAAGTACTTGTGCCTAGTGTCAATCATTCACCCTCTGACAGTTCAATAAACATCCTTTCTGTGATGGTTTTCAGGAACACTGACACCCAAAATGCTGGAAACAATGCCAGAGATGGAAATGACAATGCTTCTGTGAAACATCAAAAGGGGCCGACACAACCTGGCATGGATTTTGCCAAGTGTTGCTTGGCAATGCCTGGTGCTCGTGGGCCACTGGCGTGTCGGGATTAGCGGCGAGGGGAGCGATATTCACACCTTAGCTGAGAATGCATCCTCCCCAAACAGAGCAGCACGAGGCAGGAAAGTGCAGCATCAGCAGGAGCAGGGGATGCCACAGCCTCAGTGTACAGCTCTAGGCTTCCAAAAAGCCATCTGCTCTCCCCAGTTGTCTTCCTCGGGCGTGGAGAGATGAAGTGCCTCGCCCCAGTGCCGAGGGGATGCGGTACTGCCCTGTCCAGCTTATGAGCTTGGAGGGTACGAGGAGGTCTCATGGCCTTTTTCTTTCAGAGGGGACCAAACTCTGCTGCCAGCAGCTGATGCAGGCAGAATTTGACCTGGGCTGGGCTGGCCTCTGGGCTCTCACAGTGGTGATGAAAGATTGAACCCGGAATTAGGAGGTGAATGGCCAATATGAGTCCCAACGAAACGTGAAATAGGAATGGTTATTTTAACAGCAGTAAGAGGATGTAAGGAGCTCTTGGTAACAAAAGGAAAAACTTGTTCACTTCCCAAATTTCCCGAGCGAGCCCCTCTCCCCCAGTGCCTGGATGTGTCTCTGCAGCCACCCCCACCCTGAGAGGGACCCTGGAGGGCAGAAGCAGCCTTTCCAGAAAAGCAAAGCATGTGCAGTGGCCAGAGGGAAAACATATTATTTGATATTGCAGGCACCACTTTGCCACTGAGGAGGAAACTGAATCGGGGAAAGTGAAATAACTTGCCTGAAGCCACCGACAGACCTGGGAACTAAACTCTGGCCTCCTTCATGTGCCAGATCCTGGAGCAGAGGCTCACGAGGTCTAACCAAATTGCCTTTTATCTGTGCGCCTGGTAAATGGGAGTGGGAGGAATGTCTGCATATCAAATCAGGGGGTTTTGTCCGTCTCGAAATTCCAGGTTTTCAGATCCAGGAACCAACTGACATCTGGAGCATATAAACTGCCTTTTTGGTGTGGTGAGGACAGACCTGCGGGTCCAAACACAGACGTGCCAGCCAAGCCTGTCCAAACAGGGATCTGCTGTGAGTCCAGAGCCTGGAGGGAGGCAAATGCCTGGGGAGGCACCTATGGGGCAGTGCTTGTTTACCACTACTCCTTTTGGCTCAGGGCAGACTAGTCCACAGACACCACGGTGGTGGTGGGGCTGCAAATTCCATGGAAAAGGTGCTTTCCAACAGAGTGCTCTGAACAGAAATCCTGAGGTGTGCAGATCCTTATATATACTTATGACAGTTTTCCAGGGAGAAGTGCAAGCTAACTCCATCAGTGCCTTTGAGCCTTGACTTGTTAATTGGCATTACTTCTAATTCCCAGCTATATTTTAAGGTATGAACCTTAGGAATTTTAAAGTCATTATGTGGGTGAGGGACTGATAAAAATAAATCCTTCAGGTTTGAAAGTGGCAGAGAGGGAATAAAAAGTGTTAAGAAATCCAGGAGTTTTCAGCCAATTGGTTCAAAAAAGCATCCAGGTGGACTGCAGCTCCTAGAGAAAGGTCACTGATACTACTCTGGATACCTCTTTTTATGAACTTTATGCATCACATAAAATAAATTTAAAGCAGTTTAATTTAACAGTCTAATTAGCCATGGTTTTTTCATCTTGTCTATTTAACTGTACATGGAACAAAGAGAAAGACACAGGGCCAAATTCAGAGCTGGCACAAATGAGCTCTGCAAGTCCAGGAAGCCATTCCTGCTCATCCAGGACTGAATACAGATGCCTGTGGCCAAATTTGTCCCTGGGGGTAACACCCCCTGTGTCTGGAGACTTGAATTTGGTTGCCAGGAATTAACTCTCTGCGGAGCAGAGACTTGGGTCTGTCTCAGTGTTCAGAGCTCGAGCCAGGCGAGCTGAAATGTGGGTTCAACACTCAGCAGAAATGGCTTTAAAGACTGGACACAGTTTGGAACAAAACTCTTCTGCTTGTTGGCCTCACAGAGACTCCTGCTTGCATTCCCTTCGCCTCTGCCAGCTTAATTCACACCTGATTTCGCCTTAAATTGCAGCGCTCGTATAATCTCATGATCTCCGGCACAGGGCAGTCACATGAGTGCACCCTCCACTGGGAAAGAGTGTCTCTCCACTGCCTTTGATGTGGTCACACTGGTTATGCCACTGCACTGAGTTGGCCTTGCTCTTCAGCTCCTGCACAGAAACCCTCAGCACTAACCAGGCTTTGATGCACGGACGTAAATCGATCCACCTTTACCAAGGTGAAGTTTCTGTGCAGGTCTCCAGCTCATAAAGTCTTAGGTCAGCTAAAGCCTAGACCTCCAAGCCCATGGTTATATCGTGGTGTTTGGGAAGGCTGTGATCCCACTGCTGGCTTTCACAAATCATTTCTCAAATATTTTGGATTCCAGCAGAAATCTGCCTGCCATCAGTCGAGGTGTTTGCTTTGCCATGTCCTTTTACAACAGCATGTGCTGGGGTTGGCAGGTTGGCATCTGATGCTGGCAGGCACTGGAGGGCCTTGGGAGGAGGCTGAGGTAGCTTAGCCATGTGTCACCCCAACCCTGAGGGACACGAGTCCCTTCCCTTTGGCTCTTTCCAAAGTTCCTGCGAGGTATCATTTCCCCAGCCAAAAATAACTACAACAAACAACATGAGCACAATAAAGAAATTCAAATCTATCTTAAACCACCTAATAATTAACCATGTTCAATTAGTCTCCGGGGTTTTCTGTGCTGCTGTGTGGTCTCCCTGGAGGCACCCCAGCACCACAGCGGTGAGTTAATGAGTTCTGGTTGTGTCTTGTCCACACGCTCAGCTGCCTCACCGTGCTCCCCCTCTGGCCTCATGCTCCTAGGAAGAACACCCACTTCAGAGGACTCTCTCCCTTTTCCTGCTGGAAGCTGATGAAAGGCTGGGTCCTCCCCTGTAATGCATTTACGAGGGCTCTGCAGGGCTGTGTGAGTTCAGGGCTCAGCAGGGCACTACCCCATGCCCCTTCTGGGCATTACCGAGCTTGCCTGCTTGGGTTGCAGGGTGAGGGTTCCCATATCTGTCACATAAAGCCCAGGTCTATCTTTAGACAATGTAGTTTCAAGAGTGTGGCTTAGTTCTCTCTTTGGGGAGGTCTGTAGACATCAGTGCTTCCTGCCAGATCTGGCATCTGTGTAAGTTACTCCTGTTTCTTCTGAAATTTGGTGTCACAGGACCGTCAGGCCTTCTAGCACATCTTTCTCTTAACTTTAATTCATGTTTCACTTGGCTTTTGCACTGCAGTACACTCTTCCCGAAGTTTTTTGAAGGTCTGATTCTGTATTTTATCCCTCTTCTCTTCGGGTTCAGCCAGCACCTGTGCAGACTCCGTGTCTCTACAAGAAATTGCATTTTCCTGTGAAATGCTGCACAATCCCAATGGTGCTGCAGGAGAGGCCCCAAAGTGAATCATGAGCATGAAGGAAAGGGACCCTCTGGACATATCCAACACACTGGGCTCAGCTTCCAAGTGCACCTCTCTGCTAGGTAATGGAAAATCCTCTTACTCTTATTTCCCATCTATGTGAACACCTGTAGGACAGGATAAGGCCTGCATCACCCTTCAGCCCTGCTCTGCTGGGAGCTTCCATCTTTAACTTTTCCACTTCCTTGTTGCACCGGGGTTTTGTTGTTTTGTTTTTTTCTTTCCATAATACCACTGGGGTTGGCCCCACGCTGACTTGTGCTCCCCTGCTGGACTCAGAGCCCCAAACTCTCCTTTTCTTCTCGGGGGTGAGTCCACCCATACCCAGAGGCACCAGCAGTGGTGCCAGGAGGGCCCAGAGCCAGCATGGTTGGTGCCAGCATTCTGCTTCCCCCACACTCCACATCCTCCCTCCTGTCTCATTTCCCACAGTGGACACTTGAATGCACCATTTTCTGCAGACTCCCAGTTTCACTCCTCATGCTGGCCCTGGCTGGGGGCTGTTTTCTTGCTGTACTTTGAATGAAGCTTCTCACAGTGCTGCTTTCCAGGAATTCTGTTCTGGACATGATGAATTCCTCTGCGTGGCAAATTTTAATTGTTTTATCAAGGAATTTTTTTTTTTTCCCTGAGTTTTCCAACCTCTTTCCCTGGTGTTTTGCCTCAAATCCCAGCCATAATATGTTCCTTCTAATAAGGGATTCCAACCTGACAGTTGCAAGATTGGCACTGCCACCACACGTTACAAAATCTGGAGTTTGCACCGTGTTATCTTTTTCCATGGAAAAATGAGGCACTGGCATATGGCATCTCTCAAGAGAGTGGAGGCTGAGAGTGGGAGGCCAAGAAAGAGGAGGGTAAGAGATTTGGAGGCCAGTAATGAGAGCTGAGAGAAGAGAAGCCAAAAGTGGGAAGCCCAAAGAATGCAGGCTGAAGGACACCGTAATCTGCTCCCTGGCCAGGCTCTTGCTGTTTTTTCCCTGCATTTCCTCAGTTTCCCACTCAGTGGCTGCAGACCTGCACTTGTGTGTGACCCCCCACACCCCCAAGGTGAGGGCAGGAGCTGCCTCAGCCTGTCACTGCAGCTCCACACTTCAGGCAGGCCCCTTGGCTCCGGGAGGATCATAACCCCTGAGTTGTGTCTAATCAGGCAGCATCTGAGATTAATTGTGAGGACTTTCCTCCACCCACCCACAGAGATAAATGCAGAGGAGCCAATTTGGTAATTGCCTTGAGTCCTGGTGTGCTTCTGAATTGTTCCCGGGCCAGGATAAGGTTGGGTGAGGGAATATTTGCAGAGACATGAATGGAGCACTCACTGTGGCCCCAGCTCATCAAGATACCAGGGTGTCTTCAATGGGGCAGAGCCAGGGGTGTCATAGGTGAACACCATGATGCTATAAATAAGAAAGAGGAATCCCCTGCCATGGCTTTGCTTAGACTCCCTCATGCTTTCAAACAGCTCTGGAGCCTGCTCTTGGGGTTTCCTAAATCTCTCTTGAACCAGAAAGAGGGGGGCAACTGTTTTGACCATCCCTGCTGAAGTGGCTGTACCTCAGAATTGATATTGTGAGGACTCAGCTGACAATGCCATCACCCAAAGGTGATGTGCTCATGCTTTTGGGTGACCTACAGCTTTGCCAGGATGGTGCAGGACATTCCTTGCTGTGTCATCCAAAATGTTGGGATGTAAGATGAATAAAGGATGGGGTGGGAGCAGATCAGTGCTTTACTGGCTGTGGGTAGGTAGAGAAGGGAAAAGCAGCCTTGGCACCTGTTAGTGGCCATTAAAAACTCCCATGTTCTGCTAATCTGTGCTCATAAAAAGGCCATCTGCTAATGCTCAAAGGTCATTAAGTTACCAGCCCTGTTTACTCCTCCCGTGCTGCTGGGCCAAGCCTTTCTCAGAAAACAGGGCTTAAATGGTCATTATGGTGGCGCCTGCTCAGCCTGCCTGGTGGCTGAAGGTCTGTCAGTATTTTCATTAGAAACCCAGACTTCCAGGGCTTTTTAAACTTGGCCATTAAAGCATTTGCTTCTCGCTGCCTGGCTGCACTTCGGAGAGGGAGGTTTTATGTTGGACTGGTTGGTGATGAAACTGCTCAATGTCTTTGTGTTTTCCCTCCAAGAAACAAAGGAAAAGCATAGAAAACAGAAGCCCACTGTAGGTGCAGCTTTAGGGGCTGTGCTGGGTGTTGGTTTTGGGGTTCAGGAGGCAGCAGCATGGTCTACCCATATAAATGACACCGTCCCCAAACAGACAGCGTTTGTGTCTCACACAGTCCCACCACTACAGGTGGCTTAGGGAAGAAGCTGAGGCCTGGACTCTGAGTTGCCTTGATTTCATAGGTTTTAGTCAAACCTTTAAGGTTACATTAACATAGTTTTCTTGTGGTTAAATGGAACTATCAAAAACTTTGATAATTCTTTTTTCCTTCTGAGACTTCCCAGCGATAAAATAAGACGTAGCTGCTCAAGTTTTTATCCTTCATTTCTGATAATGATGGTGCCTGTCTCATAAAAACCTGCCTTTTATCTTCCCCAATTAGCTGAGTTGCTGCACCCTTGTGCTGGGAAGTTCTGAGTGCACAGTCAGAGCACCCCCTCCCCAGCTCCACGGGCCAGGCTCTCCTCAGCACCCACCCTGCCGTCCCCGCTCCCATCAGCACCGGTTTAATCTTTTGCTTTCTGCATAGCATCAAGAAGAAACCTGGGTCAATGAATAATGAAAGCTCATTCAAAACCTGGACTCTTAGAGTTTGGTCTCTGCTGCCTTTTATTTTAAGTGGAACTTCTTTCACAGATCTCTTAATTTATTTTTTTTTTTTTTCTGGTTAATGCATTCAGGCTTTCCCTTGTGCATTTCGTGAGGTTTTTCATCCAGGATTTAGGGGAAGATCACACTGGTTGTGTGATTCGCTTGTTCTTTGGATTGTTTTTAATCAGATTGTTTTTTATTGTTTTTATTATTGTTTACGTTTCTGTTCTGACTGAGCTCCAAGGCCAGCTGGGGACAGGAGGGTGCTGTGCTGGCCACTGTATGTAAATAAGGAATATGGAATTCCTTGGAGAACTAAGAGTCAGGAATAGATTTGAAAAACAGGGAAGGATATATCTCAGTTTTTTTACAGAGTCTTTTCAAACCATGTTGCTGAACTTAAAAATTAAAAAAAAACAACCTAAGTCTTCATAACTTAGCAGAGATGTTTTTGCCAGAACCTTCTCATCAGCCAGTCCTTAAATCTGTAACAACCCAACAGGTAGTTAAAATAGTCTCAACAAATTGTAACCAGGACTGCTGGCTTCTTCCGAGCTATTGTTCTGATGAGGCAGCATGGCCAAAATCTTCAGGAGGTATAGAGGCAAAGTAAGAACTCAAAACAAGAACTACAGGCCTGGAGGTTTTCTAACTTGTTATTTAACTGTTGTAAAAGCAGGCCTCATGTCTCTGCTGCAGATGTGTCTGCCATGGGCTGGCTCATGGCGTGGTCCAACTCGGTGCTGCTCCCTTGACTTCAAGAGAAGAATGGATTAATGTGTTACAAATTGAGGGTTTCATTCAGATTTTCTCGAAGCACAGAAGTGATAAAATTTGTACAACTTCACACCACCATTCTAACATCAGCCTTTCCAGGAAAGTTCTTTTTTAAAAACATGGCCAAGCTTGGAGTCCCTGGAACAAGAGACTGGGGGAGAAATTATCTTGTGATAGACACAGTAAGGTATTTGGAAAGGCAATGGTGCAGTGAGCAGCCATCCATCCTCAACACCAGAGCGGTGGAAATGCCATTTTCCTTCCCCCTTGATCCCTGTGTTTGAACCAAGTACTAAAAAAGGTGTTTCATATTTTTGCAGTAGTCAGTACTTGAAATGTTTTGGTTCCTTATAGGTAGTGACACAGTCTGTTTTGGTGGTACACATGAAAACAAACAAGGAAGGAGACAGAAAGCACAGGCAAGTCCTCGGATGCCGTGTTTTGCTGAGGCTGTAAAGTGGAGGAGGCAGAGATTTGTTGGGATTCTTGCTCAGCACACACAGAGCCAAATTATTGGCGAGTTTTGGTGTTGAGGGAATAAAAGATTTTGCCCAGGGAAGGGTGAAGGATTTCACTTTGTAGATATGCCTCTATTTTACTGGGTATATTTATTTGTCTATCTCTTGCTTGGGAGTGTTGGGTAGGTCTGGCCCATAGGATTAAATCATATCCCAAACCATCCTGGCTTTGTGACAGTACAAACATTATTGGATTTAGTTCGCTTCTGCTTATCCACCTCCCGTCCTCCAAGATCCCCATTATTATTATAATAATACCCACAAAACTCCTGCTCTGAGATCAGAGGGGTTTTCAAGTGCCAAAGCAATCAACAAAACATACCTGGTCCTTTTAATCTCCTTTAATCCCATCTTGTGGGACTCTCCCAATGAATGATCACGTATCCAAAAATTCTTTCTCTGCGATGACATTCGAGTTTTAGCTCACAGTTTTCATGAAATTGTCTCATATATGAAAGAAGATGTACTGGGGCCTTCTTATGCCATCAATAAAATAAAAGTTTGGGTTGAAAAATTATCTTATGGAATAAAATAGAATAACAAAAATCCATCATTATCTATGTTTCAGAAAAGGATGGTGTTTTGTTTAGCATTTTAGTTAGAAATGATGTATGGCTACATCATAAAACACTTATATTAAAAAGATCTTCTCACCCTGAATTCAAAATATATATTGTACTCTCTTATCATCCAGTCATTTCAGAGTGAAAGTTAAAAATGCTCATCCTGTGGTATTAGTCACTGGTATTATATCTTATAGCTGATGTATTCTTCTAATACTTTTACTTAAAGGAGCTTTTACTCAGGGCCCATGAGAGCAGACATTTATTTTGTTATTGGAATGGTGATGCCATGGGTGGTGGGTTTGTATTATTTTGCCAAGAAGGCTTGGTCTGCCCTTTCTGTTGGTTTCTTTTTTTTCTTTTTTTTTTCTTTTTTTTTTTTGGTGCATATGTTGATACCCACTCCATTTTAAAGAAAATCAAGTGATAGCAGAATAAAGTGTGGCCCATGCTGTGGTTCAAAGTCTTGGGGGCATGAGCTGTCCAGGAGTTTTCACAAAAATCCCTGTATTGGGAGCAGGCAATATGACAGAAAGCAGGACTCTGCAGCATCCTGGTTTGATGTTTTAGAGATGAAAAGTTTCTCCTGCCTGAGGCATAAATTTTGGCTTGAATGAGAGAGCCTAACCCTAAGGCGAAGATGCTGGCACCCAGATTCCTGTTACAGGTTTGAACCACACAGAGCAGAGTCTTATAACTGACTGCATCTTGTCCTAAGTGAACACCCTCACCACTAAAAAGTGAATATTGTCAGGAAAAAAAAGGAAAAGGGAGTTATTTTCTGGTGGCAGGTTCCTTGGTTTGTTTCATTTGGGTTTTTCTCTTAAGGAATGTGGATCCATGCAGAACATCAACTTCTCTGAACACCCAAAGTTTTACAAGGATGGGATAAAAAACCCCCTATTCCTACACATTTGATAAGAGATTGTCTCAAGTTGTGAGAGTGTGAGGCAGAACTGGGTTAAGTCAGGCTGGTCACTTTTGTGGGAAAGCAAACACTGGGAAATCTGCAGAGTAACTAAGCTGGACACCCCTCTCTGGCCTGCAGAACAATTTACTGAGGGGGTGGTTAAATGGCACAGATTAAGCTCATTAATGGTTCAGATATTTGCTTGGTTTACACAATGCTGTCCAGCAAATTATATTGATGCTTGACAGAATTATTGTCATTATTTATTTTGCTGTAAGCCAGATTTATAGATATTTGTAGCTTTTGTAAGACTAAACATAAGAAACATTAATAACTTTACTAATTATATCACTGCTTTAGAGATATAGATAGTGATAAAAATGCCAAGTAAAGTGAGCTAGTAAAACATTTTAAAGAGAATTTTAAAGTGAGCTACTGATTGATGATCCCTTGGGTCAGTCTTAAGTTTTGAATGTGAGAGTGGTGCTCCCCAACAGGGCACAAGGGCCTTTTGCCTCCATCAGCTCTTACAGCAGAGATGAGGGAGAACAAGACTTGTATTGAGCAACTGATTATTAAATCAGATTGCATAATCTGAAATATATTGAAATCCTATAATAGCATAAACTGGGGCTGAACTTATTAAACACAACAGGGTTGGTTGTTTGGTTTTTTCACCTTTTCCTTGTCCTCAACCCCTCCTGCCTCCTGTATGCTTTATCTGCACTTCTTTGTCTCTTACCTGCTAAAATTGCAGCCTCTTTAGAGCAGGAGCTGCCCTCTCCCTCTCTCTCATTACAAATGTGAGCAGGCCCTAGTGCAGCTCTGATGAGGAATTCAGGGTCCTAACAAAAATATTAATAATGATTTCATGGCTGTTAAAAAATAAATAGAATCTTTAATTGGCGAGCAGAGTCTGTAGGGGGCTATATACAAATTAAAGGTGTGCTTTTACACAGCTGCCAAATGAAAAATCTGTTTTCCTACCTATTGATCCCAGATTTTCTGTGAGCACCCTTTTAAGGAGGGAGATAATGGGTGAGAAAAGAGTTAATAAATGTTCAGCCATTACTGCAAGCATGAATGGAAATCCATCATCAGTTCAAGTACTGGATGGGCTCTGGATGATAATCCAAGCCTGCTGACCACTGTCAGTGCCACTGGGAAGAAACCTGCAGGGCCCTGGAGCTGTGATCCTCAGGGATGTGCCTGGCTCCTTGCTTTTCTCTGATGTGCAGCACTGCAAAGCCCCTGGTTTTATTTTTCTCTGTGTTTAGCAATGGCCTGGTTGAAACTCCCTTGAAGCCATTGGGAAGACTGGCAGTCTCTAATGGCCTTTGGATCAGGATTGTGGAAGTGTTTTCCTGAAGTGAACAACCAGTGGGAATTTTCTCCCAGGTGTGGGGGGAAAAAAAATAAAATTCTTTTTTTTCTTTTTTTTTCTTTCCCCCTTGCTCTCCCTGCTTTGCAATTTCTGTTTAATTGGTCTTCCCAACCCACTTGTGGTTAGTGTATTGTGGATGTCCCCAGGAGGAGAAAGTTGGGCCCCACCTCATCTGTGGTGACATCCCATTGCTGTTTGATGGGATGAACACAAGGACTGTGGGTTTTGGGCAAAGCTTTAGAGCAGACCACAATGAGCTTGTACAAAAGACAGGGAATGTGACCCTGGACCCGCTGAAATCCTCCAAGTTTGGGCTGCCTCCTTGCAGCATGACAACAGGTCAAGCAAGTGACAGTGGGATTTATAATCCTCATTGGGAAACCAGGATGAGGCATCTCCACTGAGGCTGGGAGAGCTGGAAGAGTTTGGCACTGACACCCCTCTGCTCACCCACCCCATGTCAGAGTCTTTGCCATGCAGAGCAACCCAGAAAACTCATAGGAACTCACAGGAACATTTGGTGGAAGATTCCTGGGGTTTCTTTCTAGGCATGCTGTAAATATCACAGGGGCTGTTCTCCCTTTGATCCCAAACTAGAGATGAAAGGAACAATTCACACGCATTTTTGAACCATAAAAAACATGTGGCTTGACATTGGTTCCAGAAACAGGTCAAGATGTAGGATAATCTTACTTTTTTCCTGAAATATTTGAACTGTCTCTTCTCACCATGTTATGAAGCTGTGCCATAGCCTAAGAATATAAACAAATGAGTGTGCTGTGGGATTTAATTCTCA